>NC_067475.1:53309870-53609870 GCF_947179515.1 Apodemus sylvaticus | reverse complement strand
TAAAGGCTATCAAAACCATTTAGTGGGAGAGGAGAGAGACAAGGTTTTCTTTAACTTTTCTTTCTCTTCTTTCTTTCCTTCTCCTTTCCTTCTCTTTTTTTTGTTTTGTTTGCTTGAAAAAATAATAAGTGCTCTGCAGAATCATTTTCTTTTCAATGTTGCTCTCCTACTCAAACCTCTGTTTCCTTATCTGCAAACCTGGGCAACCTCACAGGCTTCTAATGCAGAACAATTATTCTCCTTGAGTCCTTTATAAACATCATCTGCCATCTTTAGCACCCCTGCCATTCACTTGGACTTCACTGCCCATGCCATTATTTTGTTTAGGAGATGAGCAGCTAATGAAATAACTCCTCTGTTTTCAGAGCAGCAGTTTTCCTGATCCTGGAACTTAGGATCTTGCACCAATTCTAATATTCTGACACCCACACATTGTAGGTCAGATGCAATAATAAAATTTGAGGTACTTGGATGAAATCTGAAGGATGCTGTTGATCTCAGATGCCCAGATGTAAAAATAAGTCATCTGAAATTCAGGCAGAAGGTTCTGGAAGTCCAAAATACCTACAGTCTTTAGAGGTCCACTGACATGACCATAGAAAAGAACTGACCTGTGTTTTTCATAATAAAAGCCATGTGATGGTGGCAAGAATGGTCACAATGCAGCCCTGGGCCTTTAGGTTTGCCTTCACTTGAGGGCCCTCCAGAAGAGCAGGCTACAACAAAAGCAAATGGAAATTGCTTCTCCGGCAGGACTGGAAATATCAAATGCGGAGCGTGGTGTAGCCTTTTAATCCACAGGGTAGCAAAGTAAAGGTCAATTACCTCACTTAGAGAAATGAAAGGCATGTAGTAAAAGTCAAATAGATACGGCTGTTAGATAATGTATTTCAAGCATGAAAATGAGGATTTTTCTATTGCAGGGTTATATTTAATGCCCTGGTAAACACAAGAGCTTTATGACAAAGAGGGAGATATGAGGCTGACAGGGAATCTGCCCGACACAGTGCCCTCTGCTTGATGTGTGGGTCGGTATGGTCATCACTGATTAGTGTCAGGACCCTGCCGGAAAGTAGGCAGACTGGCTGCAGCCATCGGAATCCAAGGAACAGGTGGTGTTGTGGGTGGTATAGGGGTTTAAAGCTATGAAGACTCCCTCAGCAGTTCCACCCCAGTCTCCCTGTCTCTGGGTTGTCTGACCTATGATCCTTGTCACTTGGCTTTACTCCTCTTCTGACACACTTTCTGTGCATCTGACACAAGATGAGCAGCAGCTCTGCTCCCCGGGATGGCTGAATAAAATGTAAAGGTCTAATGTGTCCCGCCCCCCCCCCCCCAGTTATGACTCTAGTCCAAGGTTGTTCCTTCACCCTTTCTACTCCAGAATTGAATTTTCCCTTCAAACAGTATTAAGGTACATCCATCCTGGTTTCTGCATCTGTGAGTAATCATATTTGGATTATTAGGTTTTTCATTCTGATGACCCTAAAGTACCTACCTAGCTAAATGTCTGGTCATGCCTCTGCCCTGGTTAGGCCCTCTGTGTTTTTCCTCTATCAGAAACCTCCTCAGAGTTACAGGCAGTGTTCTGGGCTCGGATTGAGATGTGTTTCTGCTATTAATTCATGCTATTTCACCTGAAGTAACATCATGAGTTTCTTGGCCACTGTTTCAGAAGACACAACACATTAAACATGGTCTCCCAGTTCCTTCAACCACACCCACCTTTGTCTCCCACATAATAGGACTGCAAAATCATTTGCTTTCTGTTTATATTTTCAAAATAAGCATTGACATTCAACGTGCATATTCACTTAGAAGCTATTTTTATATTAATTAATGCTGTAAAATTCACTAGGTGGCTCTGTCAGAAATATCAACAGTGTGTCTGATAGAATGTGAGACAGAACTGATGACCTTTGTTCTAGAAATGATACTTTGGTGAACTTCTCATCCATGATTCCTTCCTCTCAGGAAATCCCCACCTCTGGAATATAATCTAAAGCCAATTATGGAGGAATCCAAAAGCAGAGGAACTCTTTCTGTTTGACTTGATAAGTTTTTTGGTTGGTCATGTAAACATGTGTGTGTGTGTGTGTGTGTGTGTGTGTGTGTGTGTGTGTGTGTGTGTTTTGAAGATGTAAATTTCTGAGGATCCTGAACACCACCCACATATGGGAAATAAACATATAGTTTCTTCAACACTTGCTCATAGGAAATTAGGAGAGTCTTTGAGAGGATGAGTGAGGCCTCTTTATCGCCTTTTGTTGGAGAAAATGCATAGCAGAGGTGTCAGGCTAAGCTTGGTGCCTACCAACTATTCTGGATTTTGGAGCTGTAAAGATGGTGTGCTGGAGGAATGGAGAGAGTTAAAGAAACCTTCTATTGGATAGGGCATATAAGAATGTCTTGTCATCTCCAGATAGGAGAGAGAATATCCCTTACCAAAATGCAATTTTCCAAATCATTTTTATGTTGGCCATTAGGAGACTTTAGAAGTATCACAGAAGTTTTATGATGTTTGTGTAGTTAAACAATAAGGAAGTCATTGTGTGAGAAGTGGCAGTGACTGGATAGCTCCCGGGTCTTCATAGAGAAGCCCATTAGCATTGGTCCTAGACAAAGCTTTCTGGGAAATTTTCATTACATAGTAATGCTAATCATTTAACTTTTGTGTAGTCCTTCAATTTCCCTCTCACTTCCCACAAAATGTTGCTAAATTTAATGACTTATGTTTTGAGAACTATGTGCTCACAACTAGGAGAAAAAGTATGTAATGAGAAGCTTAATGAACCTCTTGTATTATAGCAGAATGGGCTAGGAGAACAGGTTATACATCTCTCTAGTCCAGGGACTTTAGGTGTCCCAGCAGAGCTGTAGATTCAGTTCTCGGGTCTAACATGCTATTCTAATTGTGGATATTCTAAACTTGAATAAATGGGCAGCATCTATAATTATTTAAGGATAGGTAGGCTTTACTCAGATAGTTAGGGATGGATAGACCTGTGATCATGAAGCAAGAGTAGAGAACAATTTTCACACGCACTCAGGATGGAATTTGGGAAACAGCAAGAGAGAAAAGGAGGTGTCCAAGACGAAGAAAACCACGAAACTGTTTAGCAGATTTCACTCTAGGTATTATGCCTACAAATACATTATCCCTTTCCATGTAGGGATAGAAGTAGTTGCACATGCCTTTACTTTCAGAGGCAGAGACAGGCAGATATCTGTAAGTTACAAAGCAGACTGGTCTACATATTGAGTTCTAGGTCATCCAGAGATATACAGAGAAACCCTGTCTAAAATAGAAAAGTCTCATAAATTGAGTATCATAATAAAGATTTAAGATAAAAAACAGAATCAAGACAGATGAAAATTCACTAGAAAGAGCTAAAATAAAGTAATAGTGAATTTGTACGCACTGCCATAGAAACTCTTTAAAATGAAATATATAGAGAAATGGGGAAAGCATTGTGAAATGTAATCCAGCATCAAGTGACCCTGGGTACATAGTTAGAAAAGCTACAACCCTGTGGGAACAAGGAGAGCAACAGGGAGAACATCTGAGGGAAATCGCTAAAATAATAATAATAATAATAATAATAATAATAATAATAATAATAATAAAATAAGATAATTTTTATCAAGTGAAAGAAATGTGATAAACTTCAAGTATTAGAAATGGCAAAAGTAATAAGCTCCAAGTACAAAGAAAATTATACCAAAACTTCACAAACAAACCGCCCCGAATCTGTGACAATGAACTCTCTAGATGCAGGAAGATGAGATGACACACTGTGCTCAGGAAATATTACAGCCAAGAAGGCAGCGAAGCACAAGAAAATTAAGCAAGTTTAAAAAAAAAAGCAAAGCAAAATATGTCAATTGAGAGTTCTTTACTCAATAGATTAACTTTAATTATTAGTTAAATTAAAGATAAGGCAAGACTGAAAACAGGTTTAAAGACTCAAAAACCTCAATATTTCATTCTACACTAAGCAAGCTTAAGTTCTGAGGTAGAAGGAGGAGGGGAGCAGAGAGAAAGTAAGTTGGGGACACACACACACACAAACATACATACAGAGGACAACTCACTGTATGAACCATGCTGTCTGACATGAGCTGTAAAAACATAAAGATGAAAGAACTGGAATTATATGGTGGCTAGCTTGCTTGCTAGCCTATGGCCGGTGGGGCATGGCAACACCTGAATTCAGTGTAGGATGACATAAATGTTGTGACCCACTTTAAAGCAATCTCCAAATATCAAAACAAAAGGGAAGCGGGTGAAGGGCATAGAGAAGATTCCCAAAGAGTTCACTAATCTTAAGAATGTAAAAGGGAGTTGAGGCAAGAATGGAACTAATAGAATGCAAATAAGATGTTAAATTAAACCTAATCTATTGATAATCATATTGAATATAAATTATGTAAATACTCTAGTTAAGACACATATTAAAATAAAAATTGATGTATGTTGTCTAGAGTTAGGTCATATTAAAAACTAAAAAGGAAGCTGAAATGGGGTCCTGAGTCAGACACAACAGATTTCTAGATAAAAACCAGGGGAAAATGGGTAATTTAACAGTGATAAAAGATTTAATGGATCAAGGAAACAAAATAGTTATCACTATTTTTTTGCCATTAAAGATGGAGCTTCAACCTGTTTCTTAAAGCATCTGTTTCTTTTTTCTTTAGAAACTGACACTCATCCTAGAAGTCTAACATTCACGTGGATATGTGAAGCCTAAAATGGCCAAAGCAATTCTTCAAAAAGAGCAAAGATTGGAGACTAACACTCTGTCACTCCATGATTCATATAGCTGCATTAGTTAAAACAGTGTGATATTGGTGTAAAGATAGATCAGAGAACAGAAGTGTCCAGAAACACACACACACACACACACACACACATATATGGACAAGTGATTTTTCACAAAAATGCAAAGGCATCACAGTAGATAAAGGGTACTTTTATTTGAACACTAACTGGGTCTAGAACAGTTGGTCACATAAAAATGGATTTCAATCTATAACATTTGAAAATTGATTTAAAAGTTGATCATATAACTAAATATGAACACTCAAAACTTATCAGAAGAAAACACAGGTAACACTGAGTTGGAAAATACTTTGCAATTAAAACAGCAATCTAATCAATTTATAAGAACAAATTTTGAAATTGAAATGATCTTTCCTCAAAAGATTATGTAACACACATGTGCCAAACACACTAAAACACACACACACACACACACACACACACACACGCGCGCGCGCGCATACACACCTGTACACACACACACACACACACACAAATGGAAAAGAGAAAAAGAACCATGTTAAGAGAAAAAAATGACAAAGTATAGTCTGAAAAGAAGTATTTGCAAGACATATTGACAAAAAATATATTCAGAATACAAGTCTAAATCACAAGCAGACAAACAATCTAAGTATGTAATATGTTTACTTTTTGCATGTATAATATATGCATGCATGTTCATATGTGTGAGTTCACATGTGTATAGGGGTGCATGTGTGTGTGTGTGTGTGTTTGTGTATACGTGGAGGCCTGAAGGTGACATCAGGAATTGTCTTCTATTGTTCTCTGTCTTCTAGTGAGGCAGGGTCTCTCAGTCTGTCCAGTGTGCTGGACTAACAGGAAAGCCTCCTCTTCTGCACAACACTTAACTGGGTTCTGGAGACCTAAAGTCCAGTCTTCATACTTGCTTGGCAAAAGTTTTAGTCACTAAACAATCTCTCTAGCCCTAATTTATTTAAAAATAAATAAAATATCATCGTAAAAATGTTTAAAGATTTCAGATATTACTTAATCAAGAAATTATATGGAAACTTGGCAAATGCAAGATTCTCAATGCCATTAATCTTTTTTTTTTTTTTTGAGACAGGGTTTTTCTGTGTAGGTTGGGCTGTTTTGGAACTTTCCCTCTGCCTCCCACGCACTGGGATTAAAGGCATGCACCACCACTGCCTGGTGCCATTAATCATTTTTAAAGTGCTAATAAAAATCACAGTGTGGGAGCACCAAGATGGCTCAGTAGGAAAACACACTCACTGTGAAGCCTGATGCCTTGACTTCAGTCCCTGAGGCCCACGTGCTGGAAGGAAAGAACCCACTTTTGGAAGTTATCCTTTGACCTCCACATTCATGTTGTGCCATGCATCTGTATGTCCATGTATGTGCTCACATGCACAAACACAAAAATATAAATGAAAAATTTAAAACATGTGTTGGTGGGAACATAATTTATTATAGTTAATTTAGTTGATAATCTTGATTAGTCTCCAGAATTTGTTGGTAAGATCTTATTGCTGAAACTGAAGACACAGCATGTTTGAGTCTTAGAACAAAGAGAAATGAAACTAGTACTGACCTAGAAGCTTCATCCCAACTTTCATAGTAGTAGTAGATATTATGGGAGCTACCAGAGGAAAAAACAATAATACATATTACCTAATGTTATTGGCTTTATATTTCCCTATCTGTTGGCTATAACAAGTACTGCCAGGATCCTGTCCATTTGTATAATAGTGTCATGAATGTTCATGGGTGTAACCAACCACTTTCTGGTGAGATTTATGGCTCTCTACACAAGATGGAGCTCATTCCTGGCATTGTTATTGGATAAAGGACATGTGGTTAGATAGGTCAAAGTCTTAGGGGGTAATCTAGTAGATTATCAATTAGCATTTTTCTATTAAATAGATATAATATTAAAGCAAATCGTATTAATTTATCACCATATCCATCGATTAGTTAATGCATCTTTCAACCCTTATGAAAATTAATTAAATCTGTAATTAACCCAAAGATCCATAACTGGTTAGGGTGTAGAGAATAAAAGACTGTGAAACATTTATCCTTCAAGGGAGCATCTATATTACACCCCCACCACCAAAGCTCAGGGATTATTGTACAGGAAGGAGTAGAGAGATTATAAGAATCAGAGTATGTGGATGACCTGACTGCAAGGAAATGGTACTTTCCAGACATGATAGGGCAGTTGCACATGCAAATTTACAAGATGGGACAATGAGCACAAGATCTGCTCAAGCTCAGGCTCCATAAAGAGTAGAGAGGGGGGGAGGAGTGGTCCATGGCTAGGGAGCAGTTGCTATTGGCTACTAGTGGAGGTGCTGGCCACCGTTAGATGATGGGCGGGCGAGAGACAGTTGTTTTGTTTGTAATGGCGTGACCGGCGGTAGGTCAGTCATGGTTCAGTGGACAGCTCCACACTCAGAAGCGTATGAGCAGCACACATCACACTCTGTATTATTTAAAGGGTAAAATGGAGGACATGAAACTGGAAGGAGTAAGGAGGAGCACGAGGATCTAAGAAGGAGGAGTGGGAATATAGCCTAAATACCCTGTATGAAATTCTCAAAGAATCAATGAGATAGTTTTATTTTTTAAATAAAAAAACAAAAAGTTAAACAACTTATGAAAAACTATGGAAAACTTAAAGTAAAACAGAAAGCTGATCAGGAGTATGAAGATACTTGAGGCATAAAAACATCTCAAATGATGATTTCACTGAAGTGTTCATAAGTCAAAAACTTTAGACTGTAGAGTGCAGGCATGTAGTTTACTGCCTGTCAATTACATTTCAATAAACTGTTTACAGATGCTTCCAAACTGCCTGGACTGACTCCTGACACAACTCCAGCCCCTGCTATCTGACTGTGGGCAATTTGCTTAGACCTTTGGATCATGATTTCCTCATTCATCAAGCTGAGGTGATGATCTTACAAGTCTCATGAAGAGTGCAGAGCAAAACAGATACAGAACAGAAAAATGTCAGTCTATTGAGAACACTCAGTGAGTTTTACCAGTACATAGTCACTTCTGTTGTGAGATTGTTTCAAGGACCTATTTAGCTATCCAGTCATCAGATATTAATATGCATATTCAATAAGACCCTTAGCTAGTTTTACTCTATATCAATACGTCAAGGAGTTGGCAGTCTGCATACTTCATTTCTACTTCCTTATATTATTGTTTATTACTTTTATTTGTATGGATTTGTGTGTGTTTGTGTGTGTTTGTGTCTGTGTGTGTGTGTGTGTGTGTGTGTGAGTGTGTATATACTCGTGCATGTGTGTCTGTGTGCCTGCAAAGACATAGGACTCTGAAGTCCAGAAGAGGGCCTCTGATTCCTGGAGCTAGAGTTTACAGGCAATTGCGGGTCATTTGACAACTTGACATAAATGCTAGGAACTGACTTTGGTCTGCCAGGGTATCAAGCAGTTTTAAATGGTGAGCCATTTCTTCTGCCCCTCCCTACTTCTTAAGGCTCTGTTAAAAAAAAATCAATGCAAGGCATTTAAGATGTATGTATGCTTCCTGCTTGGGACAGGAATCAGTCTAGAATAGCCAAGTCTCCATTCAGTGTGCCGACCCTTTACCCATTAGGTCTGTATGACAGGGCTGATCTATCATAGGGACTTGATGTCATTAAAATTTATTAAGCACCCATAGTGTGCTGGACATAGAGAAAACAGATAAAAGTCATTGTTTCTGCTTAGCAACCCTTTGTAAAAGACTAATGAATGAATATATGTATTCAATAGATCAAGATAACAACATTCATTTTAAGAAATTTATAAATACTTAATCAAGATTTTATACAGTAACTGACAAACAGACTTCTTGGAATACTAAAATTGGATCCTAAATGACTGAAAATTACAGATTCATAACTTTCATGGGCAAATTGAAGTGAAGGGTATTAAGATAGTCACTTCACTCTTATGCTGTATTATTTCTTGGAAAAATAAGTTTTAAAAACCAGAACACATTCCTAAGAGACAATGTGCTAGTTTTTATCATTTCAAGCTCTCTATTAAGTGTGGAAGGGCTTAATTTTGTTTTAGTAGCTTTTGTGTCAATATTTTGGGAAGAATTTGAAGTATGAGTTCATCCTATTATTTTAAGTGCTTTTATATATAAGCCCACCCCCCCCCACACACTCACAGATCTTTATACAAAGAGAAGCTCTGTCTGCAGACCTATGATCCCATCATGTTAATGTTTTGTCCTTTGAAACATCATCCCTGACTCTGCACCTCTCTGTTCTTATGTTAATTTTAGCTCTGAATTCCCAGGGCTCTGGAGAGAATATGTCACAGCAAACTTTGCAACAGATTTGTGGGTCTATGTTTAATTAAAAGTGCCCTTACATCTGCTCGGATGCCGTCCTGAAAACTCTCTTCTGAAATATGAGTGATGACCCGCAACTTTAAGTCCATTTCTGTAGGTAGTGTGCCACGGCGACAGCTGCCAGCTCGTACCCTGCATGCTCCTCCCTACTGTGCCCTAAAAGGGAACGATTTGTCCTGTGGGAGGTCTAAAATTCTGGAGATTAAATTACCTTCTGAGTGGACGTGGTTTCAATACCATTCAAAAATATTACTTAACTCCCTGCTAGATTCTGTTTCCCCCTACACTAACAGAATTATCCAGGTTAGCTGCAGAAGAGCTTGTGTCAACTGCTTCTGTTACACAGGACAAACAAGGGGAGCAGAATGTTTATCTGTCATCAGCTTACTGGAGAGAAAAACTAGAAAGTACTTTGACACAGTGGGGAACATAGTACATTTGTGAACTGAAAGAAAATTGAGGTTCTGTTGAATTGTTTATGACTGCTGGAGAAACAAAAGAGGTTAATTTCACATTGGTTAATTTTTTTGGAAGGATGCAAAATAAAATACTATTTAAACATAAGAGTGGTGTGCTAAATATAATGGTGGTATGCTTAAAAAAAAAATCTACCCTCCCCCAAGCAAAATAAACTGAATGTAGTTTTAGACCTTTAAAATAAATTTTAAATTCTTATGAATTCAAATCCCAAGGGATTATGTTAAGTGGTTGTTACAAATTACATCCAATGCCAAGTGGCATATACAAAAATATGCAAAAATATGATAGTTCATTGAAGATTCTGTCTATCCTGTATTATAGCTAAATTTGAATTTGTATATTTAAAGGCATCATTAAATCACAAATAGTAATTGGCTGTAAAAGATGCATATGTAAAATATGTTGCTTTACCTATATGTAAATGAATATTCTATGAGCATTTTTTATTATCCCTTAACTTCTTGGAAATTCTGGAATCCAGCTGTTTCTCATGGGTCCTGTCCTGCAAAAAAAATAATGTTCATCCCCAGTACTCCTTTCTCAGATTGGATCCTTTGAACATATTTCATTGCAAAGGACCATTTACTATGTTGGAGAAAGCATAGTTTCTACTTCATGCTAGCATTTTGAGTCATAGAGTGAGTGAAGACAAGATTCTGGGGTTAGCTTAGAGCATTGTAAATAACTTTTACAGAGGACCTCCTCTCCAGGAGTCCAGAAAATGCAAGGGGTCTCGGGTCAGTTACTTGAGCACTTTCTAGTAGAAATATAACTCATGTGACAGATCTAATCTACATGGTGTTGATAAGTTTAAATATTCTACCTATCTTTATTGGAATTCAGTAGGTAAAAGTAATTTTAACAATGTGTCTAAGCTAATATTCCTTTCAACATATGTTCTAATGTTTCTTAATAAGTCTATAGAGTTGTACATGGTATGAGGATAGAGTATTTGTCATTGATGCTTCAAGTGCCATATTTGTGAAATTATCTTTCCGAAATGGACAGAAGGCTTACCTCTATAAGCCACTCTATTCTTAAAAGGGAAAATAATGACACCTGTCAGATTCAGTAAACATGGAAAACAATTAGCATGTTTCCTGATGTGGTACAAATGGGTGAGGAGGAGGACGAGGAGGAAGAAGGGCTAGAGGCGATCCTTGGGCATAAAAGCTGAGGAAGGGTTTGTCCAGCTTTCTACACAGGTTGAGAGCTGATCTGCACCCTGATGGAGACACTGAAAACTGCTGTTGACTTCCCTTGCAAAGGTATAGGTGCAAGTTAGTGGGAAAATGAAATGTAGTTTCAACACATTAACTTATTTCTTCAACACATTTGAATGAAGTCTTTCAAGTGAAACAAAAGACATTATTGAAGGTTTTCACTGCAATACTACCTGTTAAAGAAATGGAAAATAGCCAAAGGTTTTTTATCACAAATGAATAGCTTAAGTATAGAACATGGAAATTAAAATTCAGAATACAAAATGGCGTGTGCTATAAAAACAATATTATAAAAAATGCATGGATGTGATTGATGGCCGTGTGGAAGATAATTTGCTAAAAATAAAACTAACAGTATTAGGGTAAATTAAGTTAAATCATGTTTTAATGTTGCTATATTAAATTTTAAATAAAATAAGTGGAAGTAGTTTATTCCAGAAACATGTCTAGATTTCTCTTGTTTCACTAATTAAATATTTGTTTATGGTCTACTTTCTCTTATCTTCTTTATTGGACATTGTCAGGAGGCAAAACTCAGGAAATGGCTGCACTTTTCTTTCCCTAAGATATTACCAAACAACCTGAAACACTGGTGAGCAAAAGTATTAGTAATTATTATCTTATCTTGCTTAATAATAAAAGCCTGATGATGTCCCAGGAAATATGTATGCGTAACTGTATGAGATGATTGACTGCTCAGGCGAGAGGCAAGAGGGAAAAGTATGATCGCTGTGAGAAGGGGCCTCATGGTGGAGATTAGCTTTTCACTTTGAAGGACAGGCAATTTTGTATAAATGGCAAGAGAGGATCCATATTGCAGAAAGTGGGAGAGTGGATGAAAGTGTGGGGGGAATAGAATTAATCATGAGAGACTGGGATCATTAGCAAATTTCCTTTTTGGAGGGAAAAGATGGTGGGATAATTATTCATTCTACTTAATTACTGCTTATTAAGTGCTAACTGTAGTTCAGTAAGGAGATGAAATTTGGCATGGGGTTCTAAGGAGGTTCTGTCGCAAATCAAATCTCCTTTATTCCGAGTGATGACTGCAGTGGGCTGGATGCTGGTCCTTCTGAAAGTCTGCCTCTCACAGCTCTGTTTCCCTTACACTACAAGGAATCTCTACCCCCTTAACACACTGATGTGTAGTTCTGTTGATGTGTGCTCAGAGTGTGGGTTTTCTTTTCCTTCAGAAAATAACAACAAAAATAAACCTTTCCTTTTCCCTTATTTTGTTGAAATTAAAATTTATTAAATGTCATTTTAGAAAAGTTTTGCTGTATTCATTTTTGTTTACAAAAAAGGTGTTATGCTAATTCTTTGGAAGTGCAGTATGGAACTCTCACAATGGATTTGAGAAATGTCCCTCCGGACTCCAGGATCCAAACTTCCCTGTGACAAAGAAGCTCAGAGACAGAATGCAAGAGTCCCTAAGGCCAGAGCCAGACATTCACTCCCATAGTTCTGAGTTCATTCTCAGGAGCTCAACCCTAATCAAAACAGATTGCTAACCGAGGTACAGAAGCAAGCAAATCTAAAAGGCTTTGCGATTGCGTCTGCCCTCATTCTATTTTTGCTCAAAATGAAAACAGCTGTCATTTGCCTTGTGATTTACAGTTTACAAAGCATTTTAACATATACCCTGTGTTTAAGTTTCACGTCAACTCTGAGATTGCTAAAAATATATTTTTTTCTAATTCTTTGGTTGCGAGAGATTTTATCAATGATGTCATACTCAGGCGAAGAGGAACCCAGTCATACTCCCCCCCCCACCCCAAGCAGTAGAGAAGGCGATTTAGGTTTACAGAGTCAAATCTCTTGTACTTGTTTACCTTCTGCTTCTGTGATAAATACCATGACTAAAATCTACATCAAAAGGGTTTGTTTCAGCTCGTACATCACTATCACAGTCCATCCTGTTGAGGGGAGGGGAGTGGTCAGAACAGGAACTCATGAAGTAGCAGAGACAGGAACCTTGAAACAAAACTGCTTTCTAGGTCTCTCCTCATGCCTCAGCCTGCTTGGTTATTAAACCCAGGGCCACCCACCTTCCCAGAGGTGCAAGTGCCCACATATTTTCTTACAGGCCAATCTGATGAAAGCATTTTCTCAGTTGAGGGCCTCTCTTGGCACCAACTTGGAGAAAGCTGACAAAAAACCACCCAACACAGTTGTTGCTCTTTTTACGGCACAGGATCCTGTGCTCAAAGATAATATACATGCATATTCCTTTTTCTATTAGATTCCCTCAGTGAGGTAGTGGTGGCTAATGAGGAGTAACTGGTAAGCATCTAGCTTTCTTCTCATGAAGCCAGTAAGACAATTCTGCAGGCACCCAGGGTTTTAGGCAATTATGTGTGCCCCACAACTGTATGTCTAGTCAGGCTAGGCTCAGGCATGGAGTGCAGGTATTCCAAAGGAACTTAGGACTATTCTCCAAATCTGCCTATCAACACTTCTAGACCCTCCGCCATTCCAGACCAGTCACTCTGTTGAGGAAGATATTAGCTCTCTCTCTCTCTTTTTTAAAGCAAAGATGACTGATGTGGAAAAATCATGGCACATAGACTGGGTAAAACTTTGGAGAGAACAAGAGAAAAGGGGAGATGAAGAGGGAGGGAAGGAGGTGGGAGAAAGGAAAAAAGATTCAGAAGAAAAAGCAGAGTAAAGGAATGGAGAGTGCTCCTATGAAAACAGAGCAGTCACTGTGAGTCCTGTGAGTGGGCTATGCAAGGAAGCAGTGGAGAGCTAAGAGGCCTGGGTAAGAGAGAAGGGCAGCTGAGGAGGAGCTTGCAACTTCCTGGAACTGTCCTCAGGGAGAGCCCTTTCCCTACCCCTTTTGCTATCATATTCAAGCCAACCTGTTCTTGTTGAGGGCACCATAGATGCATCAGTTACATAAGAGTCTACCATATAGCTTTCACAGAAGCCAAGATACTAGCTTGATATGGCTCTATAATTATTGAAATAGTAAACAATCTTTCACAGGGTTATAATAGTTGAACTGTTTTTTTCCTCCTTCCATACAAATATTGTTTTCTGAATGTCAAAAATGAGCTCAGCGTTCAACGGGGTAAGGAGGTGTTGTCGTTATGGACTAAAGTATTTGTTTTACATATCCATTTCCAGAACCTTTCATCTTCTCCTTCCTGGAGATTTGAATTCCCATAATGCAGCGTGAGAATTTAATTATCTTTAAAAATGATGTAATGAATAAAAGAATTAAAGAATTGAGCCAGAACTTCCACTAAGATTAGACATATGTACAATGTGTATTAATTGCTCACAAAGCTAATGTTTTTATTCCCTTTTTGACATTCATGGCCAGAAAAATTAACATTTACTGGTGATCAGATCTTAAAGAAGTATCTACATTCCTTAAGGAAAAACTCAAAAAATATTAATTGAGTCTTAGACACTAAACAAATTAACACAAGACTTTATATATAGTATGTATACAATAAATGTTGTCTAGTCTATACTGATATTCTGAATATATTAGAAATGCAAACTAAATTTCAGGAGCATTATTTAATTTTGCAAATACTTTAAGAATTAAAATATTTATGCATTGCTTATGAATTAGAAATTACCTGTCTATTATCATATAAATTAAATTGCTTGATTTCTCTGCCCCAAATCTTCCAGTAGATTCTTAATCTCTCAAATCAGCCTATAAGGTGTAATAATAGGGCATTTATCCAACTCCCCACCTCACTTTCAACTCACCACACCTATTCCTTCTCTTTGGGATCATGTCCCTTGTTATTTCTCCCTTAGACACACCTCCCTCTAGATATTTGCACACTTCATTCACTCACATTATATGCTTTTTGCCCTGATATTCTACTCTTGCTAGCACTTCTAATCTGGCTATATTCTTGATCTTTTCCTTTTATCCCAAATTGCTTGTATTTATGGTATCACTGTTTAAAATTATAGTATTTGTTGTGATTGTCTCAACTTCTGACATGTCTTATATCCAGTAAAGCGTCTGAGAATCCCTCAGAAGACCAGTGTTTTCTTATCAGTCTTCTAGGTAGTGCAGACCAAAAAGTACAGCTTCAGACACTGTCAGTGTCAAGATGAATATGGTGGGATTGAGATCCATGTGCAGTTCAGGCTCCATAAGAATGCATTTAAATAAAACTATAACTAAAACATCACGGTCCTTTCCCCGTTAGGGCCCTCAATCCTTCCCCCAACTCTTCCATAAGAGTCCAAGAGTTCTATCAAATGTTTGGCTGTGGGTCTCTACATCTGTTTCAGTCAGCTGCTGGATGGAGCCTCTCAGAGGACAATTATGCTAGGCTCCTGTCTGCAAGCACAACAGAGAATCATTAATACTGTCAGGGATTGGTGCTTGCCCAGGGGATGGGTCTCAAGTTGGGCTGGTTATTGGTTGGCCATTTCCGTTCCATCTTTGTCCCCGTATTTCTTGCAGATAGGAAAAAATTGGGGTCAAAAGTTTTGTGGGTAGGTTGGTATCCTTTTCCTTCACTGGGGGTCCTGCCTGGATACAGGAGATGGCCTCTTAAACAGGAAGACCAACAGAATCAACTAACCTGTACTCTCAGGCACTTCAGAGATTGAGCCACCAAAGAGCATAATAGGGCTAGACCTAGGTTCCCCCCCTACATGTGCAGCTCCATCTTCATGAGGGTCCCTCAACAACTAGAACAGGGGCTATCCCTAAAGCTGTCGCTTGTCTGTAGAATCAATTCACCTAACTGGGTTGCCTTGTCTGGTCTCACCTGGAAAGGGGATGCTTAACCCTACAGAGACATGATCTGCTAGGGTTGGGGGATACCAAGGGCAACACTCCTACCATCTCAGAGGAGAAAGGGAAGGGGGGGTAGAGGGATGGACTGTGTGAGGGGATTGGGAAAAGGGCAACAATCAGAATACAAAATGGATAAATAAATGAGTGAAAGCAACAGCAACAATAACACTACCACTCTGACCAATTACAATGCATCTAAGAAGCACAACATGGCCCAGTGCTTCTGATCTGCAATGATCTCGTGACGATGGTCATCCAAGGAGAATTTTGCAGGAAGTACTTCCAATCATTACTTATTTCCATTTCTTTCCATCCCTTTCTTCTGTTCCTGAATCCTCAACATTTCTCTCTAGGATCTAAAGGTGAATTAACGAGTCTGCATTCAATCCTGATCCTTCATCCCCCTAATGATGGTAAAACCGCATCTCAGCTCAGACACAAGAAATGGCAAACTTAAGAAGCTAAGCTGGTGGTGAGCATGGCCAATAGGATGAGTTGCCAAGGATGGGGGAGAGAAACAGAAAATTCTGCCCTCACTCCTAATGCTCATTGAAGTCTGCAGAAGGGGTGAATTCCAGAGGTGCCCATCCTATGTCTCTACAGGGTGAATAAGGTAACAAAACCTTTACTTGCCCACTGCACCCATCAACTCTGTGCTTTCTTCCTGGGATGCTGTGGGCGAACCTACGCAATTTTCTGATCCCAGCATCCTAACTGGTCTGTGACAGGGTTCAGATTCAGTCAATATATTACCACCCACTATTTATATTTTTGTGCAATCAATGTCCCTGCTATGTTGCCTCAGGCTCTGATTCATAGTCATAAACTGTAGTTTATATTTATCAATTTCAGTTATGAGAAAAATTGGGCAGGCAGGATGTAATTACATTGTCATGAGTTACTAGGAAACAAACACTGAGCCGCACACATCGGTGACCACAGAACTCAAGAACATTCTCCCTAGTGGATCCCTGTGTGTGCTTCAACCTCTCAAGCTAGAGATTTTTCATTTTTTTTCTTACTTAGTTACCTTATTCAGATTTCTGCTAAATTGCAGGAACATTTTGGGATAGAGATGTCAGCATTTTCAGCGGAACTTTATGAGACAATGATCATCCTTGAAGAAGCTTGCCATAATTTAGATTAATTTATGGTTGAGCTGTCAAGCCTGGAATTAACAGAGAAAACCTAGCAACGAGTAATCTGACAGTTCAAGGCAGAGACTTGAATTCTTTAATCACAGCTAAACTCTTTTACTTCTGGGGCAACAAAGCTGTCCTCACAGCAGGGTGTTATGCCTTGTTTGTAATGTCTAAAGGGTAGAAATATGCTCAAATTGCAGTTCAAATAGTGTGTTCTTAAGCAATAGCAGCTTGTAGAGGCTGTTAAATTCTCTGCCTCCCCTCCACCCCATGCTGCGATGATTTGACTAGTGCCTTAAGGTGTTCATGGAATTGATTACTTTCAAAACAGATATCATAATTTAGGCTTAGAAACATAAAATACCGGCTTAAGAAAAATGGCTCAAACAGTCAATGGGCTAGACCAACAAATGCAGTCAACAAATCTACATAGATTGGAAAAATATTATCTGAGACTCATCGAGAAAAACAAAATAAGCAAAATGGAAACCCCTCATTGTGGCCAAATGTGAGTGGTCATATGCTGCTGATTAATTCTATGATCTTCAACTGGAGGATCATGACCTCATGACCGTGAAGAGCACACACCATGCACGTCATCACCTCACACAAGTCTATCCCTGCACTCCCTCAGCTTTGGAGAGGGATGCAACCTTTGAAATGATCTGAACTCAATGGAGCCCAACAGTTCTCAGGGAGGAAAGGGATATTTACAAAAAAAATCGACAATGGATGCTTACTTCCAGGTTTTGCATATTGTTTTTATACAATGCATGTAAATGCATTTCCTCAGAGGTAGTGAGAGATACAATGAAAAGCGTACCCAAAGGGGAGAATCCGTGGCAGGAGCTAAGCCCACAGGGATTCCTTTCTGTTCTAGCCATCCTCAGGCCTAGGCCTGGGGTCGTCTAGATTCCTGTATGGATCTAATCTTCCAAGCTCATTGACTCCTTAGGCTTTTCTCGGCTTCTGACTGAATTGCTTTGCCTGGCCTCATATTAACTTTGGCAATACAGTCTCAACTTGTGGCTCCCTCTCTTTCTCTGGCTAGTTCAGTTTTTACCTGTGTCTAGATTGTTCTCTCTGCCTCTGTCTTATTAAAACTGCCATGCATAGCCACCATCCACCACCCACCACCCACCACCCACCACCCCTTTTTTCTCTCTTGCTGCTTTTGAGTTGCCTTTCTTCCTCTGCTGTTCTAGTGAGAGTTAGACATACCCTATCTCTGACTCATTCTGTCACATCTCTGATTTGGTACATTGTCCTTCAATTAGGTGTCACTTTTAAACAAGGCTGCTTAAGTTCTACAAACTAACCTTATCTTCATTGTTAAGGAATAAAGGCATGTCCTAAGGGCATATCTGCATTCCAGTAGGATTATAACTTTGAATGTGATCCCTTGCTAGAGCAGCTGTGTTCCTGGATTAAAATTTCTCTACAAATACATCTCCTCATACCATTCACAGGATATGTAATCATTTTGTCATATTGTTTTAAGTTACATGATAAAGCCAAGTATGAGGTCTCCTTTCTACAATCACAGCATTTAGGAGGCTAAAGTATGAGGAACATCCTTAATTTAGTGCCAGCCTCAGCTACATGGTGACATCTAGGCCAGTATGGGCTAAAGAGTAAGACCCTATTTCCAAAAGTAGTGGTGTAATGCAAGTATTATGGAATTTAATGCTTTTCAATATCATAATGATATATTTGAATAGGATAATCAGTTATTTAAGAGGACTTAGAAAAATTAAGGAAGCAATTTGACTTATATAGTCAAATAGTACTGACTGCTCTAAATCCTGTCAAAATGATCCTTGAACGTCCAAAACAAAGTGCAACTCCATCAGAATTTCAACTGTTTCTAATTAATCTCTTTACTTCTTATCAACTTGCCATTGTAACCAACTATAATTGAAAAGGCTAACACCATAGAACTCATTATATATAATTTGCAACTGTCACTGAAAAACTATTTGTTAAATACCAGTGACAAGGTAGTATTGATATTTTTGTTGTGTTTAAAATATGCTATATCCTAGATTCTCTCCTACTTTCTTAACTTTACAATCCATCCCATCTTCTTTCTTTTAGTGCTAACTTTAGAATCCATAATTTGTGTTCAGTCAAGTCAAGGATGATATTTTACACGAAATTATGAACTCTCTTTGGAAGAAATGAACTAGTTAAAATTAAAATGGGGGATTCACATATACGTGAGAAATTCAGGGCCTATGCCTTTAAGACAGAGATGTTATAATCAAATGTACCCAGAAAAGATTTTCTGCCTATGGCAGTCTAGAAACACATAGAACCTTCTTACAGCACATCATTTAATGAACATTTTTAGACTACAAAAGCATAGAACATTTACTGAGGTCAACAAAAGACCATTAAACCAGGGAAATGGGTGAATAGTGAAGACTGTTTACTTAGTGTCTGAGACTCTCAGATTGGAGTAGAGGAACTGGGAGAAGCAGAGCGTTCAGAAAGGGTTAAAGACAAAAGCTAATTTACTGTGGGTGTTCACAGTCATCCCCACGTCCCCACTGCTCACAAATGCTCTAGGGATGCTTGGCAGCTGGTGAGGTTATTCATCTTGGCTTATTTCTAGTGGTCAGAATGAAGAAATATTGTTAGTATTTGTGCTGCTTAGCCCTCATGGGCTCCAAAATTAATACTTCTATAACTTGTATGTCACTTAGTACTACAGTCTAGGAATTACCATTTTATGTAGAATCAATTTATGGTGCCCTTAGATACCAGAAAAATTAAATGTATGTTATTATGGTAAAAGTTGTTACAAAGTTCTATCATTTTAGATAAAAATAGGAAAAACAAAACAAAACAAAACAAAAAGATGTCATCATCCAAACAGTAAATCACATTTGAGAATCTAGGAAAGAGGTAAAAAGAAACATGAATTAAAGGAACTTAACTGCCAATTAAACAACAACAACAATGGCAACAAAGTAAAAAAGGATCAGAACTGCAAAGATTTCAGAAGCAGAAATGATCGGAATGAGTATCAGACCTGAGCACTGAAGGCTGGTGAGAGGGCAGAGTGGGCAAGGTGCTTGCTGCCAAGCTTGATGGCCTGAGCTCCATCCTTGACACCCACACAGTAGGAGGAGGAACCAACTCCCTCAAGCTGCTCTGCGGCCTTCACACATGAACCATGAACCAGCTATATGTGTCGTCAAAACAAAGAGATAAGCTCTAATATATAAGTATATATTGAGAACTTTAAGATGAGAAAATTGGAAACAATAAGTCCAAAGGGTGTGATGTGTTCAGCACTAGGAACCTGCCATCACTTGGGAAGGTAACCAAGAATAACAGCAATGGCCTATATTGTTTTGGGAGATGCTTGGACTTCCCTGAACAACAACTTAAAAGGAGGGGTTTTGTGGGCCTGAATGTGTATGTGAGTTATGGTAAGGAGTGACAGTCAATCTCTCCAGAATTTTCAGTTTACAGTACAATAGTCCCACTATTGTGCGTTAGATCCTCGGCCCTCATTCAGTCGGAATAACAGACTACACCCCTGACTACACCCTCTTCTTACTTCACTGCTTTCTGACAGCCATCTTACCTTCTGCTTTTGTGATCTATGAGGTTGTAGTGCTTAGGGTTGTGTGCCACTGTCTTCTGAATGTAACAGCAGCCTTAATTAATCAGGGCAGCACTGATCATTCCAGACACCTCAACCAACAATCTATGCCTGGTGCCATTTCTCATGGAAGAAGACAAAATACTCACCTGACATTACAGCAACCCACACCTCCTTTTTAGTTGCTTATAATTCTGCCTGTTTCACATGATCTCTAAAGGCACTAGTAATTGAGAAGGGATCATCATCTCCACAGAATTTCAGAGATTGCCACTCCATCTGGTCAGAAATTTTAGTGATGTAGCTATTCTGGATACACCCACACTCTTCTATAGGTGATATCTCACCAATGTCCTGTAAGTCCTCCAATAAACCTGTTGGTTTAACAAGACAGACTTGGATGGAGTAATTTATTTGTTCTATTACTGACATTTTATCTGAAATTAGATATTTGCTCACATCTCCCAGGGACTTCTTTTCATTTAGAAAAATGTTCTACAGGCTTGCCTTTGTTGTTGCAGATGACAGAGTATCTATAGTTTTTAAGGCAGAGTAATGTTCTGTTGTGTGTAGTATGGAGTACATGTGTTTTTTTGTATGTTTATATTTTCTTTATTCATTTTCTGTTGGACACCATGGTTAATTCAATATTTTAAAAATGCCCCAACAAACAGTAAAATGTTATTTACTGAAATACTGACTTCATTTATCTAGACTGTATTCTCATAAATGGTATTGCTTGACCATATGATAGTTAGACAAAGATTGAATTTCTGAAGTGAAATGTAGAAATGTGCCACCCATAAAGGAAACTATTTGATGTACTTGATTTATGAACATGTGATCATTAAAAGTCACTATATAGGGAATGAAAGATCAAACCATAAACTGGGTCAGGAAAGGAGAAACAGGGAAGATTAAAATCAGGAGTATATATTCCCAGGAGTCAATTAAGAACAAAAGAAAATTATTCCATTAAAAATTGGTCAAAACACAGCAAAAATCATTTCTCCAAATAAACATGAGTGATAAACATTTGAGGTGAGGCTTATCTTCATTAGTAAAGAAACTGTTAATTAAAAGCACGAGTTACCATTTATATTCAAGACAGAAAAGAAAATCAGTAAGCTTAAAAATAGCTGGTGTTTATGAGGCTGTAAAACTCTTAGCCTGCTAGTGGAAATATAAATTAGGTGCAGCTATTCAGGGCAAAATAGAGCTTGCCTTATTCTATTGACTCTGGGCTATGTACCCTATGGTAAATCATTCCCTTCCAGGGTACTCCCTAGATGACTTTTTGCATCCTTGCAGCAGAATGTTTCTAACAGGAGCATCAGTAAATGCTGTAGCTGAAAACAATCCACTGTCCATTGACGAGACAGTGGACAGAGTAGCAGTGGTGGCTTCACAGAGTGGAGTACAGGTTCATTGTTTATAAATCCCAGGAGCAAATAACTGAGTGGAAAAAAAGTATCCCAGAAGTGTGTATTCACTATGGCACTAGAAACAGACTGAATCGGACCTTGGTTGAGATACGTATTTATATACCAAAATAGAGACCGAAAGAAGAGAATGAGAAAATAATACGTCAAGATAACTGTTGCTCCAGAATTGAGTGCAGAAGTTTTAAGTCAGGGCCATAGCAGCTCTTGTCGCTGTTGGAAGGCCAAGAGGAAGAAGGATGCAGTAACATCGGATCTGGTGGGAGCTGTGTTTTCTTCTTCATCCCCCCAACTTAGTTGATTTCTCATATTGTCTCTGCACGTGGTCACTCAAGCATTTTCTATGTATTTTCAGTTACATAAACATACAACATCTTGAAGAGACTTCATTGTGACTCACTGAATGAATAGGCAGTTCCCTCAAGCATGGCAGATAAGAGAATACAATTTCACTTGCTGCTTGTGACTCCAGTATTGGGTTCTCTGCTTTCTCTGTGCAGAGCATGCGTATGCCACTACAGTAGTTTAAAATCACATTTGCGTCAGGCAGGATGGCTGAGACAGCAGCATCTCAAGTTCCAAGTTTTTCGAACAACTTCCTGAGATTCCATCCCCAAATAAAACAAAATGCACAAAGAGAGTTTGGGGTAGAAGCTCAATGGTAGAGCTCTCATCAAGTGAGTGGGAGGCCTTGACTTCAAACGGCCCTTCAACCTTAACATTGGAAAATGGTAATGAGCTCTAGATAGTGAAAACCATAGAAATACTTAGTATGTTTCATTACTGACTGATAAGAAGTATTGTGTCACAGTTTCATTAAATATTTGCATATTTGGCTGAACAATATTGGCTAAAATTTGGCTCTCAGGTATTTTGTTTGTTTGGTTTGGTTTGGTTTTTTGGTTTGTGTTTCAAGACAGGGTTGTTACTTTGTGCAGTCCTGGCTGTCCTGAAACTCACTCTGTAGATGACATTGGCCTCGAACTCACAGAGACCCACTTCCCGTCTGCTTCTCAAGTGCTGGCATTAAAGGGCTGAGCACCACTGCATGCCTCAGTATTTTTTTTTTTAAGACTTGGTATTTTTGATAAAAATGAGGTTTTATAGATTAAGTTAAATTATATCTGGAACGAGTCAAATATAAATAAAAAAAACCAGATAATGAAGATTATTACTCCATATGTATCAGCGTAAAGGTGGGGCTTCTGCTAGGAATGTGTCTTTGCTGAGGATGTGTCTCTGCTAGAAGTGTCTCTTCTGGGGATGTGTTTTGGCTGGGGATGTCTCTCTGCTGGGGGTGTTTCTTTGCTGTGGTGGTATCTGACCTGTGTGGAGGGTCCTGTGAATGTCAGATGGTTAGAGGGTCTAGAAGAATCCTGAAGATCAAAGTTGACATTAGAGGAACAGAAATAAGGCTCTGTGACTGATTCAAGCTAAGGAATCAGAGGGTAAATACCATCGGAAGCGGCCAGAAGTGAGAGGCAGGGGTTCAGTGCTGGATGTCAGAGGTTAGTGTGTGTTATCTCAGACACAGTGGTACCACTGAAGGGTGTTTAGCATAAACACATTATGATTTAAGTTTCTGAAAGAGAACTCTGGCTGCATAGCAGAACATTGATTTTCATGAACTCCAAGCCTTACTAACAGGGATAACAACAGCAGCCAGGTTTTGCTCTGAGTATATTATGTGCTGGACATATGACACATCCACATATCCTTAAAGGGAAGCAAAGTTTATCTACATCACCATGACATGAGCTGATACATGTGGATTACGTCATTAGATGACTCCCACCTGTGGCCATCATCAGGAACAATGGGAGCATCACCAACACCACGAATAGAGGTAGAAGGAGGAAGCTGGCTTCGATGGCAGGAGGCCGTGGGAGGTACCACTGACAATGGAGGTCCACAACAGCAGACATCCTTTGATAATGAGAACATGGTCCTACATAGAATCTGGGGAAACTGGGATATTGATAAGGCATTTAATAAGCATCCCAGTCGAGGGATAGACAATGTTGGGAAATTGAAGGAAAAGCGTGACCCAGCCACCAATGAGCCATAGCAGATCTCAGCTGCGTGGCATGCACAGGGCTGCCCCTCCTGCACCCTTCTAAGCTATCTATTCACTCTCCCACATGAGCGATAAAGACATCCTCCCAAGATGCACAGATGGAGAGACAGGGTAAGGCCACTGTGTCTGAGAGACAGGGTAAGGCCACTGTGTCTGAGAGACAGGGTAAGGCCACTGTGTCTGGGCACCAAGGTTCCTGGCAGAGGCTGAGATGCCCCTGGTGGAACCATTTTGGTCTCACTCTGAGTCTGCCTTTCCCGCTTTCCCTTCCTTGCTCTTCTTCACTGCCCTTTGTCCTCCAAACCCACATCACTGCTCTGCCAGGCCTTTCCAGGATCAGTGCAAGTCCCTCAAACAAAACTCAGTTTTCCAGGATAGCAAAGAGATGATGCCTGGGGAGACAGGGAACTAAAATAGAATTGTTCCTCTCTCCCTATTATGTAAAAATAAAAAGAAAATCTGACTATGTTTTGATTCTTTATAAATGAACATACAATCCTAGCTATCATAGAGCAATGTTAAAGTGATCTTTAAGCAATTTTGAGGGAAAGTATATAAAATAAGGGGTGCTTTGCAATCAGTCCCCTAAATGCTTTTCTAGCTCTGTAAGCCAGATCAGCTGCTTTTTAAACCTGCTACTGAACATTTATCTTGGATATAAATATTTCACTTGTTTTGACATCTCTGAAGAGCCTTTTATAACTCACCAAAGGGGGGAAATCTAAATATATATATAACGTATTTGTGAGACTACCTTAAAAGAAATGTGTTTGAGAGCCAGAGCAGACTCCACAGCCTGTGTAGGCAGGATGCCAATCAGAGAAAGAACCACAGGCCATGTCTGGGCCACTGCCTGGAACATTCTTCCTGGGAGAAGTCTCACTCAACTTGATCTCAGATGAATGATCTATTTCTCCAGCCTACGTGAACCCCAAATATTTTACAGAATCACCTTCATGGCCCTGGCCAGCCCATCCTATCAAACTTCTCCTCCAATAAAAGGAGATTTTCCTTAGAGAATTGAAGTGTCCAGGGAGCAATCTTGCCCCAAAGCCATGTTCTCCATGGAGAAAAAAAAAAAAAAAAGAAAAGAAAACCTTCACTCACTTGAGGTTAGCCAAGTCTTGAGGTTATGGGTCTTTATAATGCAGGGTTATACTTGCTTTTATTCATGCCTGTAGCCAATCACATGCAGGAACCTGACAAATCATGGTGGAACATGTCAGTCACACAAGCAACAACACTGCAGACTGCAGTCCCAGTCAAGGCTTTGTGGCTTGCTACTACAGTTACAACAACTGCTCCTTCATAGGTATAAGGTGCACTATGAAGACGCGTGGAGACATTTTCAGAAAGCAGGTCTGCCAGACTAGTGACCTGGTGAACAGCCCAACTCTTAAAAGACTCTATCCCTGGTCTTCATAACAGGTGCATAGTGAGGAATGAAAAGCTTCCTGAATGTTTTTAGAGCGAAAGAAAGAATAGCAGAAGTCCGAAGCAGGGAGTGCACTTTTCATGTGGGGTTTCACTGGGCCCTCTTAGGCACTCTGAAGGTTGAATATAAAACAAAGAGGATGACACTCAGGATAAGAACCGTTATCAGTTTTCTGGAGGTGTTTCTAGAACAATAGATCGGCACTGATGGGCTGCCCTCGTGAATAATATGAAATGCCACCTGACTTCCTGCCCCAGGGAAAGCAATGCCTTTTCCAAGAAGAAAGCCAAACAACCATGCTTCCCCGGGGTGCAGAAACCTCTATGCGCCGGCAGCTCACATCTGACTGTCCGCCCCTGAGTATTCTTCCTTCCAACACAGTCTACAGACTTTGAAAGTCATCCTCTGGGTTCTGTAGTGTCCCACAAAGAACAATAAATACATGCTAGTTATTCAGAATATTTGCTAGGGAATGTTTTCTATAGCCTGCTTCAAAATATTGACTCCTTTTCATTTTAATAATGTATTGTGGCACCCAGCAGTGCAGACATTAGATATCTGATACTACATGGGTTTCTCATAGAACTCTTGAACATTAGGTTTCAGTTCTCAGGCAGGGATTTTCCTAATCAGACCTACAACACAACGGTATCCCCTATTCTCTCTTGGAATTACTGAGTCTTGTCCTTCTGAGGAAGACAGATATATTTATTTCTAATGGTAGTTTGAGACTACTCCAACAGTGTCAACACTTTACAATGTGAGGTGGCTTTTTCCCCCTGACAGTAAAAAATACAATACATCTTTTTTTTCATTCATGTTAAAGTGATATTTTATCCATAGGTCAAACTTATTCTTAGAGGAAGCCAAATTTATCCACATTATCTGTAAGCTGGGGATGCAGCTCAATGTTTTAGTATTTTCTCAATAACCAGCGGTTTAAAAAAAAATCTTGTTTTTTGTTTGTGTATTTATGCATGCATATACATTTGTATTGTGTCTACTGTCTTTCTCAGTTGGTTTCTACCTTATTATTTGAGGCAAGGTCTCTCTGTGAACCCAGAGCTTGTGAATTCAGCTACACCAGCTGTTAAGTAAGCCCTATGGAGCCTTCTGTTTTCCCTTTCCTGGCACTGGCACTGCAGGTACATACCACGATACCTAGATTTTACAACATGGCTTCTGTGGGCTTGAATTTGGGTCCTGTTACTTACATGGTACGCATTTTACTAACAGAACCTCCCTGAATAC
Organism: Apodemus sylvaticus; assembly: GCF_947179515.1. Lineage (NCBI taxonomy): Eukaryota > Metazoa > Chordata > Mammalia > Rodentia > Muridae > Apodemus > Apodemus sylvaticus. The sequence continues at coordinate 53,583,240 of NC_067475.1, read as the reverse complement.
ACCCTGTATTCTGTATTCTCAGAGTAGTTACTAAATCCATGTCTGCCTTTGTTCATTGGGGCAGCTGGAACTTTCAAACCCAGAGGAGTTTCAGAACAAAGGTAAGTGTTTTAGACTTGAGGGGACTGACATATGTGCACATATTAAAGGAGTGGTTTGAAGTTCTTCAAATCACTGGGCTATCATTGGGCACAAGACAGTGGCCCAATCCTAAAAAATTCAGCAGACCGACATGTTGCCAACAAGGACCTTGTCAAATGGATTTGAAACAAAAATTAAAACACCAACAGATGGGATATGTTTAAATTCCCTCCCTACTGGTATTATGTGTGTCACTAAATATCAGCAGAATGCACCAAGGAGGCCCCACAGGATCCTGCCATGGCAGCAGAGACCCCAATCTGCTTCCCTTTGCAGAGGGCTCAGGGTTGATGAATGCAGCTGGCTTCTGCTGGCTTTGCGGATCTCTCTAGGTGGTCTGTCCTATTCATAAAAAAAAAAATCAAACCATAATTTTAGATCAAAGAAACTGTCCATTTATATTTCCATAAATACTTAGGTAAATATCATCTGTAGGTTCTAAGAATCAGTCCTCCTGTTCCTTGTAATTAAATGGGAAAATGAATTAGTGAATGTTTCCAAACATAAACATGAAAAAAAACAATAAATATGCCTCTATGGTGAAGTTATACTTTTGGAGGGGAAGAAGTAACGAAATCTAAATTAAATTAAAGTGGTGTTATGGGAACCGAGTGGTAATACAGCTCAATAAACGAATGTAATTAGACAATGTAAGGGTTTTTTTTTTTTTCCAGGCTACAATCTAAAACATGGGCTTTATCCCTACTCAGGATCACTGGTAGAAGCCAATACAATATTCGAGCTTAAATTCACAGCTAGCATGTTCTGCCTTTTAGGTATTGCTTGTCTGATTATGCTGCCAGTCTCTCTATCTCCGAGTGGTTTTGTGTAACTTTCAAGCCCCGTTTGGAAATAGACAAGTGTTCGTTTTTTTGAAATGGAGTCATCAAATGCGAGCAGCCTTCAGGAGGCTCTCCTTTTCATGAGAACAAACAAAGGGAAATGTTTTTAGTACAAAATCCCTTTTTAACAAATACAGAGCTTGTATTGCACTGCAGGGCTGCCCACCTCCACAAAGCCCTGGCTCTTTTTTTTGGTGGCCCTCAGAAGCAGCTTTTCATTGTATAATTCGTCCAGGGATAGAGCATCTGCTGGGCTAATGAGCTCTCCTGCAGCCTCTTCTCCCGCAGGCGAATCCCCAAAAGCACAGTCTTAAATCAGATACTATAAAAGCAAAAGAGAAAAAAAAAAAAGGGTGGGATGAAAGCGAGAAGAGGAAGGTCAAGAAAGGCAAGTTAGCAGTGTGCCAAGAATCATACCTGTGTCTGGCTTCAGAGAAGTTGTGTGCCTGAAGAGTTTCATCCACACAGTTAATTTCTAAACTTGTTCTTTCATGGCCAAGATCCTGTTTCACGATTACATCATTTGAGTACACTTCCAATGGGGATTAATATAATAGATCATCATGGCATCTTGCTCTTAAATATCTGGATAGAGACCTTGACCAGGGGCTGATTAGAAAGGGCAGGATTGAGGTTTGCTTTCTTTTGTGGCCAAGTAGAGCATGACATTGGGAACCTGTAGACTTTGATTCCTGTCCTATCACTAATATTCCCATGTTTTACAGTGTCACTGGTGAGTCTGGTGGACATTATTAGGATGCTCTGTGACAGCATCTAATAAAGCATGTTGGGAAAGAAATCATGTCTCCCCTTTGCACTGATGATCTTTTGGAGAAATACAGTATTGTAGATTACAGGAGGTGGAGGTTGCAAAACCCTGATGATACCATGGTAATTCATCACGAGCCGGCAGCGTGCCAGTGATCTACAGCTTTAAATGAGTAGCTTCCAGGAGGAACGCGGATGGAGAGCCCGTGTTATTCATGGTAGCAGAGACGCTTTGGAGAGGACAGTTCGATTATTTATTGGTTGTTCTAAATTTCTGAGCACCAGTTTTAAGACGTTGCAAGTGTCTGTGCTGTGTGATCCATCGGGGAGGTGTGCTGCCTTTAGAGGCAGCCTGTGGTGTTGCTCTAAACAGCACAGACTGCGAGGAGTTGTTTTGGGATGCATTGGTAGAACTTGAAAGGCCAGGAGAGTATTAGTAATGTTGGGGTTAACAGAGGCAGCTCATTTTAGAAATTTGATATTTGAGTTTTTCAACATTATCCAAAGTAGGCTTGCCACATTCTTTTGAACAAACTCTCCGGCACAGAGCAGATGGTTCCTCTATTAACAGCCATTTGCATTTAACATATTGCAATGATTTATGTACCACATGCCACTGAGCAAAGCAAAAACATTCAGTAGCAACTAATTAGTTGAGTGTAAAGACACATAGCTCAATGTGCAGAGCCCTCCTCTAACTATGTTTTACAGTTTTTATAGTTTAGTATTTTATTTGTGCAAAGCAGTTAAATCTGAACTGTGACATTCCTCTTATGATTATGGTAATGCCTCTGCAATTATGGTTCTATTAATGCCTCAGTCAACCTTGCTTCTTTATTCATCCAGGAAGGCAGCATTGGCATGTTAGAATTTCCCAGGCACCGATAGGTCAGTCGCAGTTACTTTTCAATGGCTTAGATTGCTTATAACTTATCACTAAGCTCTTGGAAGCACTTGTTTACAAGTAGTCCACTGCACCTGCAAAATGGGTTATCCTTTGCTCAAAGTGGGTATGAAATAAGACCGCTAATGAAAAGGTGATGTAAAAGAATGGCTCATTTTAATTGGGTTTTGAATGTCACATTTATTAACAGTATAATTCCTTCTTAATCTTATTAGTTGCACTCTTTAATTGACCCATATAACTGTACCCAGTCACCTGCTCAAACTATGTTGCAATTCTCTTACACCTCATGGATTCCCCTCTAACCTGGACTTGCTTCTCAAACCAACCTCTGACACACCCTTAGACACTAGGGTTTTGCTGACTTTTTACAAGTATCTTAAAGCCAAAGGAGAAACAGAACTAAAAATTGCCTTAGTTATTGTATCCTGTGGGAAAGAAACTCTATTTCTCTCTTAGAGGGATCCTGAGACATTTCCTCCTCCTTTGAAATGACCATCAGGGTCGATGAATATCATGATACTGTCACTGTGAGTCAAGGTGACAATGTAAGAACTGTAGAATGAACCAATGAATCTTTTATAAGTATGATTTTCATTCTCAAGAGCCATCCATGCAAAATGTCAAAGGATCCCATCCATCATCCCTGAGGATAAATGCATGCCTGTGACCCAGAGGAAATAGGATATGACTTAACTGCATTTACCCAGGACTCTGGGAGCCATCTTACAAAAATGACTATTTTTCCCTCTTCGTCCCTGGAAGTTTTAATTTCGCAGAAATTTCTAGATTACTAGGTAATCTAGAAAGTCAGTAGTTATTAAACTGAAGACACACAAGATGATATTAATGATGATTCAGTAGAATATGAATTAATATGAATTATTATATATTGGTATAGTTATGAACTCAGTCCATCATGGTAGAAAGGTGAAAGTAGTGGTAAAGAAAAATCAAACAATTATCTGGTGGAGATAAAGACAATGTGTTGTTGTAAGTCTTGGAGGAAATAATATTAAAAACAAGCCACGGTTTCTTTCAAAGTGATATTACATTCTGGCTGCATTCATGAGCGTTATAGTAAAATAAAATATGTATTTAGTATGTATTCCATTTCACTCAGGTTAATAAGCTTTCATCTATCATTTAGGGTAGGCTTTGTCCATTTTACAGATGAAGGGATGAAGGCACCAAAATCAAATTTAAGCTCGTGATTATCTGCACTCTAGCTATCAGTGAGCGGAGGGTTTAGCTGGGAAAAAGCCACCCACTGCAGGCTTTTCATCAGAATGAGAGCTGGTTAACAAACTTGGTTCACTGTGTGATCTTTTCTTATTTTAGTGTGTGTCAAAAATTCACCTGTGGCATGCAATTTCCTTTGGCATCTTATTTTGGAAGTGAAACAATACAAGAATCGTTGCCTTTGTTGTTGTTAGTAGGGAGATGTAATCGAATAATCAATATCAAGGACAAGAAGACGAAACGGCTTTGCAAAGAAACTTCTTGTTTTAAACTCATTGCTTCTAAACAAAGATACAACACATAACCCTGAGAGAGATCCCTCTGCTTCTAAAGGACATTTGTTTTCCATAAAGAACATTTATATTTAATGAAAACAGGATTAACTTTGTATTGAAAATTGAGCCTGCCATTCAGTGTGATTAAACAGCATGCACGCAATTGTGCCATTCTACACTTTACTTAGTACTTCCCTATATCTGAGACAACTCCTCTGTGAACTAGTTTTTTTTTTTTTTTTTTAGATATTCTTATATTAGGGAAAAGGGAACAAAAATGTGTCTAAGTTTGTATATTCACCTGGTACTAAAACAAGATACTATACAGTGTTTTAATCACTATATAATATTGACTCTTTTTTATTTATTAATCATGATACTTTTAAATCACTTCACTTCACTATAGTGGTAGTTATTGTGATAGCCTTGCTGGAGATGAAAATATCAGGTTGTCTTTTGGCTAGCTTCTCTCATCCCACCTTCATTCTGATGCCACAGAAACCTTATCATGGCCGAGGCCGTGTTGCTTTGTAATTTTCCTTTTGAAGTATCTGTCAGTCCATGCAGGTGGTAGCATCTTGAAAGAAGGAACTACGGCTATTCATCTTTCTCTGTAGGAAACAGCACACTGCCACAAACTTGCAAGCACAAAATATGTAAGCTCTTATATCTGTTTTTTCCTTTCTTTTTGTTTTCTTCTTTTCTTTTTACATTGTTACGCTTAAAGAAAATTCATCAGAAGTACAAAGGGAAGATATTATTATTTTCCATGTTACAGTTCCAGGACTAGATGTCATAGAGTCTGTGTGAGTCCCAGCTTCCTCTTTTGTTATCCACCAATTACTGTGTTCCCACATAAATTATAATATAATTTCAAGTAAAGTAAAAACAATGTGTTACTTTTTTGATTCTTCATCCCAAACCAAGTTATGCTCTTTTGTGTGTCTTGTGGTGTTCATGGATTTACATAGGTTTGGTCTGAATGCGTGTGAGCTCATGTGTGTGCTAGTTCATATGCCCATCAAAGGCCCAAAGTTGACTTCAAGTGTTCTCTTCAATCCAGCTCATGATACACTGAGATGGTGTCTCTCACAGAATCTCCTTGGCTATTTTATATAGCTAGCTTGCTTTGGGACCGTCTGTCTCCTCCACAAGAACATTGGATTATATATAGACAGATTACCACAGTTTTATTTAGGTTTTAGGGATCCAAACTGGACTTCCAGCCTGTGGCATAATGCCTTCCCCTCTGAACTATCTTACTACAAAGTTATTCATAAGATAGAAAAAAAAGTTTTTATGATAGCTTTAATCAAATGGCTATTGCAATATACAAAACAGGCCCCATTCTTTTTATAATTACAGAACATTTCAAACTTCCCATCCAATCTTGTTGATGATTCTGCTACACATTTCAGGATTTTATATATTTAACATCCTCTTAGTGCTGAGGCGAATAATCTGCTCACCATAAAATTTGATATCAACACTACACACCTTTTAGCAGGTTTGATCTTGTTCTCTCAACGAGCCTGAGTCTCTCTGTCATGCACAAAAGCCTCAACCAACGTTTGTTACCTGACATCTCCCCAGATCTCTAGTGGCAGAAGTAATGTGCAGAACTCAGAACCAGAGAGTATGTAAGAAACAATAGTGAAGCTAGAGAATCACCCCCTCCACCCCGCCCCCCAAGACTTTCCATTCTAAGGGCTGATTTTCTACCCTATTCATAAAGTTTTTTGAAACACACAGATTTTTTACTTCACAAAATTCAAGCCACTTTTTTTTTTATTTTGTTGACTCTTTAGTGTCCTTTCTAAGACATTATTGCTGGATTTGATGTCATGAAATTTTAGTCTGTGTTTTTCTCTAAAGGCTTAATACTTTCAGTCCTCACCTTTAGATCTTTGATCTGTTTTAAGATGTAGCTCCAATGCTCTCTCTTATTTCTTCCTTTTCCTTTCTCATCTTTTCTCTCCCCCTCTCCCTCCCTTCATATTTTTGTCTTTCTGTTTGTTAATGTCTAGTTTTTCAAACCCATTCGTTGAAGACTGCGCCATCCTCACTGAATTGTCTAGAAAGGACCAGAAACACAAATAGTTTGCAGCTGTGCATCATGGTATTCATTTACCCACTTGTTATGGCATTTATATTGGTACCTGAAGTAATTAAATTATATTTCTTATGGTTCGGACAGTGGGTTCAAATCTGAAGCTTTGCGTGTTTGGTGAAGTTGGGTAAAATAGCATTACCAAAACATTCCCCAAATAAACAGACAGGATTCCCTCTTATTCCCTTGCTCCTATGTGTGAAATAAGCAAAGGTGGGCACAGATGGTTCTCTGCCAAAAGGGCAAAGAACCAACATACCAAATGACTATGTGATTTGAGAAGAGTGTTCCACAAAATTTCCCTCAGGTCTTTAATAGTCATTTTCTGAGTTTCTAATATGCATGAGCCCTATTTCTAGGTACAGGCCAACCAATAAAACACCAATATATTCTGGGTCTAGCTTCTACTTATACAACAATATTGTTTCTGGCCAATCCACTCAACTATATTCTGGTTCAGTCTGAAAAGGGAGTTAGATGAAATTATTTCTGTGATTTCTTTCAGTTCTAAAATAAGTAATTTTGTAATGTTATGACTCCTTATTTGGCACACACACTGCCTCTATAAACCCAGTACAGGAGTTCATCATGCTGTCTCTCCCCAACCTGCCAAATCTCTGACCTCTTAGACTCGCCCCTCCTCCTCTCTTGGCCCACCCTCCCCCCATCTGTTCCCTGTTCCCAGCAGCCCTGAAGGATCTATAATTACACATGGATGTCACCAATATGTTGTAACAGCATTGCTTGCCTGATATTTTGGTAGCTTCAAATGAGTAAAAGCAACCAGGACAGGAACATGAGTCTGAGATAAGGTAATACCCCTTAGCTTTGTCTTATTGGGCTCGAATTTATTCATTTAACTAAAAATACTACTTTGTATGCTTAAAAAATCACCCAAAGTAAATGGAAATATATATTAGTTACTAGTTAATCTTAATTTCTTTTAAATGAATGGTTTTAACTTTCTGCTATAGAGTGTAAAGACTCACAGCCAGAGGGATCAAATGCTGTTAGTATCTCTATTTATCTCAGAACACACCAGATTGCACTAACTGATAGTTCATATTTTACATGCTAAGGCTCCCATCATACTTTCCCTAGCCCAAACCAAAACAGAAAAAAAATTCTCCTTATCTATTCCAATTTGGTACTTAATTTCTTACCATTTTAAAAAGATAGTTGGTACTTTGTGAGGTAAAAATAAGATGTAGCAAAAACTGGTGAAAGTCTGTATCAAAGCTAGCCTTTCACCTAATGTAGTAGCAACATAGAAAGAATGAGAGCTAAAATTAGCTTGCTCTGAAAAATCAATCTGTTCCTAGCACTATTTAAATACATGGGAATGTGCACACACATACACACATACATTCAAACACACACATGCATACTCAAGCACAGATGCAAACATACACATGCATATTCCCACATGCAAGCACACAATGCATGCTCACACAGTCCACAGATGTTTTCATTTATTTTGTTTTATCACAATAGAAGTATAATTATCTAGTTTAATAATGAGGAATTTGCTACCCCAATGCGATTTCTGTGAATACTAGTTCTTTGGGTTTATTAATACAGACTCATATGCATATGCATGTACAAGAACATGCACACACACATACACTTCAGCTAAGTATGGTTTTAAGACTCTGACTTAAATAAAATGGTAATGTTTAGTGTAGAACAATTCAGAGACTTTAACCTATACTCAGTATTGTGATTTCTATAGAAAGAAATATGTGTGAGGGTTTCTCAAAAGTATTTGAGCATTAGGATATTTGTGGATTAATTCTGAGGAGTACATGAAAATATTCCATTTTATAGAAGGGAGATAATGCTTCTGCTTTTTTGTTTTGTTTTGTTTTGTTTTTGTTTTTGTTTTTGTTTTTTTGTTTTTTACTGACTCTGAGCTCTCCAGGAGTTATGAGTACAGGACCCACTTCTCTTGACTCATAACTAATATGTCATTTAGATAGATAATGATTTTGAAACTTTAATAGTTTCTCTTATTTACCCTCATTATGTTTCCAACACAATATTATCCATGGCACAACATAACCACCTTGTGAAAAAGAACCATCAGAGTTCTTTTCAACCTCTCAACTTTAATGCCTTGGGTCAGAATCTTTGAATTGATATGATTTTCTTTTTGAGGTTGCCATCTATACATGGTAAGAATGTCTCTCGAGTCAACAACTGTTTTTCAAATTCAGAAACAAATACGTTAGCCAACAAAAAATGATGCATAAATCATCACCCCTTTGCCACCTACAATTTACTTCATTTTGATGAATTTTTTTCTTTCTATAAAATGAAGGCAAAACCAGCAAGCATGACTTTTTATGCACTGGGATAACTCCTGATTAAACTAACATACTATTTCTAAGAGTAACTTGGTGATGACATACATAGACCTCTGCTGTAATGGAATCAATATATCAACTTCCAGTTTCAAATTGTAAAAATCAATGTCTATTGTTTCACTGGAGACTATCATAATAACTATTTATCATAGTGAATGTTAGACAAAGACAACATTTCTGATTGTATCTGGAAATGCTTTCTGGTTACACAAAACATGCACATGCATACTTGAACACACACACACAGACACACACACACATACACACACACACACACACACACAGACACACACTCCCTCTCTCACTGCAACACAGTTGGGGGATAATGACAACCACTAAGTTAGGAATTAGAATACAGAACATGGCTCCACACATTAGATACAGGAGTCCCAAATTCATACCTGGTTTGGTTTTTCAGACCTGCCAATGTGGTTGCTATAAATGCTATATTAAATTCTTTTACTACTTTATTATGTGGTATTTTCTTCAAATATCTCTATGTTTCTTTTTTTATGAAATTTTTAATGATCTACTATCTTAAAAAAACTTTAGCTCTTGGGAATGAAGAATAAAAAGACAAGTTCTTAGACTGAGTTGTGCTCCTGCATCCTAATGAGGTCCCTACTTTAAATAAAGGCATCATTAGATACATCCTCGGCTTTTAATGGCGGAAATCTCAACGGAAAAGAAGATGTTTGTGTATAGATTCTCTTTATAGTTCAATTTTACAAGGATTTTAAAAATATGCTTGAAATCAGAAAGTTCCCCCCAACCCCTCCACTTGTCTCCCAAAGTGAAGGCTCAAGCCAGCTGTTCTCTCTGGCATAGCCCCTGCCCAAGCCACAGCCTGGACAGTGGTGATTTTTATCTTTAGTTAGTGGTCATCACATCTTTACTTTGAGTATTCTTTGTTATGGAGCTACACTCTCCTTTTAAAATGAAAGCAAGTGAAAGTTTTGATAGTAGAATGGTCAAAAATCCATTTAGCTTGGAAAAGAACCACCCGTGTGATAGGATCACTTACTATAACCTTATAAAATTGCATGTTACAAAACAGGCAGTGCATTTAGTCAGCGAACTTCTAAAAGGCAGAATTGATAGTGATATATGATATCAACAAAAAACTGGAGGCCCTCCTGTAAACGATGAGATTGCTTTAAAAGGCTAGCATGACTCACTGCTTCCAATTTTATCCATTAATATCAGTGACCTGTTGTATTTTTGATTATTTGATTATTTTGTATTTTTATTTTAGTGAATTGCAGTAGGCACTTAATTTTTTAGGGAACCATAGAAGAAAATATTCAGAAAATTCAACTCATTTTTTTTCTCTAAGGAAATACCATAGTATCATAATTTTGCTTTGGTGGCAAAAGTCTCTATATCTAATATAGTAGAGCAATTTAGCTCAGTTATAGCTTTACAAATGATGAAAGTAAAACTAAGAAGGCAGAAAGCAATAAGCAGAGAACAGACATGCGTAGTAAAAGAGCAAGTAGCCAAAGCCCTGGAGTTGGTGATCCCTGAACATACCATGAATGGCAGAGATATAATGATTGGTTTTGCTGTTTACAGGCAGATCCTTCAGGGATTTTCTGAATCTTCTGTGTTTATTAAGTTCCGATTCAGGCTACTGTGAATGCAAGAGCTTGGACTACAGACCACCGCAGTCAGGACCTGATGGATACTTTATCTTGTAAGTGATGTCAGAAAAAAACAAAGTCATAAAACATTTCTGGTCCTCACTTTTCTCACCAGTAAAACAAAGCTAAATCCATGTGTCTTGCAAGCCTTTTGTGAGGACCAATAGAAGTAAAACAAAGAACATGAATCTTAGAAGCTGAGGCTTACACAAATGCTAAGGGTCATCACGCACAGTTTGAAAAGGAGTAGCACATTTGCCTCTAGCTTGGTTTGAGTTTTTTCAGATTATATCTCAGTTTCCTTTGGAAGGCAGCTTTTAAATATCAGTGTACTGTGAGGTTCAGTGAATGACTTAAACATGACTATTTTAAATAGATGTGATCCATTGCTCAAGTTTTACCCACTCCATATAGTGTGAGAATTTCTAATCCAAACCTCTTTGGAACAGAAGAGTGACTTTTAAGAGTCTGAACTGGAATCTCAACCTTGTTTCCTACTGTCACACATGGAGTAGAATAATACAAATGCGTAGCTAAAGCGCTGATTGCCTAAAACCCTGCTTCAGTAGCTAGTCCCCATGCCTTCCCTTCAGCTGATTAAAGGATCTCTTCCTGGTCTTTGCTGAGATTGAAATTGCTTCTCAAGTCCTACTGCTTCTACAAGAGAATCTCAAAGCATCACTCCGTGCTGACTTCCAAGAATTTGAAGAGTCTTTCTTGACTCTCATCTTGAGCACCAGGTCTGGGAGTCATAATTGTTCCTAAGTTAAGCAAATGTTACAGCTCCCAGTATTCACACAATGGAATATTTTCTACTACCGCCTTAAAGTGTTTCTCCTCTGTATTCAGCTTGCATGTGAAAATTTATAAATTTAGATGTATTATAACATGAGCAACTGTAAGAGCAAGACATAGAAATCCTTCAGTGCTTCTTAAAGATGAAGACGATCCATTGGGAGAAGATGGGAAGGAATCTCTCAGGATTCCACACTTCATTTCCTATCTGGAATTCCTCATCAAGCTGTGCTGTTTCATGCATAATTTGTCTGCCTAGAATATCCACTCTACCTTGGCTGTCTGGCACACTGCACCACACAATTCAAGATACCGTACAAATGTCAAACTTTTTACTAGCCTTCTCTCATTAAATTAGTAGTTCTTTTATCTCAAAAGGATTCATGCAGTGCTATGAATTAGATATGGTTTGGATATATCTCCAGGGACTTCATGTACTGAACTTTAACCCACTGTGCAGTATTAAGAGGATAGAATAGCTTAATGATGGCTTTTAATGATAAGAATAATTAAATAATTTAATGAGGCCTTGGAAGTGGTTAGGATTCAATAATGTGACCAAAGTGAATGTCCTCAATTTAATTGCAGTGGATTTAAAGAATAGCAGGGCCAGGAGTTTCACACCATGCAATGTCCTGGGCTGCCTTGGGACCATGCCCACAAGAAGAAAGCCATCAGATAGAGCTCTATGAACCCTTAGAACAGAGATATAACTAAGCCTGCTTTGTTTAAAAGCTACTCAATTTTAAATTCGTTGTAATAATGAAACACACACGAAGCAAATAATAAGAGCTCTCAGCCGAAATTACCTATGCCTTTCTAGGCTAGGAGCCCTTTGAAAGTAGAGGCTTTGGTGTGTGCATTGCTGTGTGTAAGCTGCATCTGCCCCATGATGAGGAAGAGATGTGAGTTGATGTACAGAGCCATATTGGGGTGTCATGCCATGTGGTAGGAACTCCACATTGATCAAGGTGAACTTCCTCTCCCAGCCTTTGTTAAGTGGGAATTCCTGTGCTAGTCAGGATCCTGCTCCACCTAGGGTGGAGTGCTCAGAGTGAAGGTGAAGTTCATTGTTCTTCCAGGTCTACGAATTCCTGAATTAAGCAGGTGACCTGCCCAGCTGCTGAGCAGTGGAGCCAATGAACCACCAGACCACTTCCCAGAGTCTGTGTGGAGGGGCTGCCCAAGCTCTTAAATTGTCAGACCTCCATTGAACTCGATCAGCAATTGGGTTGTCCTGCCCCCCCCCCTGTTCTTTTCGCAGCCCCCCATCTATCCCAGCTTCTCTTCCAGGGACCCAGTTCTCAGTAGCTACAGGGAGTTACAAGTTGGCAACAGAGAAAAGGGAGATTCTATAAAAGCAGAATCTGCTAAGTGGGTGCAAAGCCCAGCTTCAGTCATTAGGACTAATTGATGCTAAGTGCACCCAAAGCCCAGCTTCAATGATTAGTGCTGAGGATGAGAAAACAAAGGCACACACTTTCCAAAGTGTGTGGCAGGATGATTCCACCAGGAGAAGTAAAGCGTAAAGATTTTGGCAAATTTATTTTAATTTTGGCTAAGAATGACACTTAAAGAATCTGCAAAAAAACTGACTTACCTTTTGTAGCTAGCAAATCAATTTAGCATGACGTCATGTTTTCCAAACACTTTTAAAATTTGAAATTGTCTATGTACTTCAAAAGTTTCACATTTATTTTTTAAATGGGCATTTTGGTTGCATTTGAGTCTGTGTACCATGTGTGTCTCTGGTGCACATAGATGTCAAAAAAGAAGGCATGAATGACCCCAAAGTGGAATTATAAATACTTGTGAGCTGTCCTCAGGTCCTCTGAAGGAGCAGCCAGTGCTCTGAACTGCTGAGCCATCTCCCCAGTACCATTCACAAATGTTCCTGCTTACACAAGATTATATAGTTTGGGTACTAACTTCTTTGACTTGTCCTACTTACAAAACCCCAAGATGGTGACATTTAAAGAATTACGGGTTCTCAGTGCTGAGTATGACTCTTGGGAGTGAGGAGGTATGGAGTTTTTCTCCATGTGACACCCTGATAATATAGCTTTGTCACTGTCCTGCCTCATACCCTGACTTCTGCCATAGGAGACAGGGTTGGCCAGGCCTGACCTAAGCCCTCCACATGTATTTTACAGTTGTGTAGTTTAGTCTTCTTGCAAAACTCCAAGCAATGGGAGTAGAAGCTGTCTCTGACTTCGTTGCCTGCCTTTGTGATCCTTTCCTCCTACTGGTTACCTTGTCCAGCCTAAATAGAAGATACAACTATGCTTACTACAACTTGATATACCAAGGCTGGTTGATATACATGGAGGCCAGCTCTTTTCTGAAGACAAAGAGAGGAGGAATGGATAGGGTCTGGAGGAAGGGAGTTGGGTGGGGGGATTGGTAAAGAGTGGAGACAGGAAACTGTGGTTAGAATATATATGTTAAAATAGGGCTTCCATCCTAATGTCCTCAGAGTCCTTAAGGAAAAGCAATGGAAATAGAAAAGATGAAGTAAGTTAATTAATTAATACAAATATCAATTGATTTCTGTAACTGGTTTCTGTAACTGAAAAGGTTACATTTCAAAACCCTCAAGGGGTGTCTGAAATAAGAGATCACTAAGTCACACACACACTATGTTTGTTTCTTAATGTGTACATACCTATAATGTTTAAGTTAGAAATTGTCAAAGTAAGTGTGTAACAATCATAATCCTTGGTAAATATAATTATGACTACATTCTTTAACAAAATGTACCTGAAACTTATTAATTACTTATTTCTGACATTTTCTAACATCTTTCTCCAGACTCAATGTAAACTTCAGACAGATAAGCTACAGATTAGCTAATCTGGAGACTATCTGTTATTGTGATAGCCAGCCTGTGGAGGAGAGTAAGCACTGCACGGGATGAGAATTGGAATTCACTACATTGAAAGGGTGTGAGTTACCGCTACTGACGTACTTTAAAAGACAAGAAACTGAAATGCTGATCAATTTGAATATTTTGCTCAAGTCTACCTTCCTGTTTATGCTGCTAAAGGAGAAATTCTATTATCCAATGTCCAAAGCCAGTAGTTTGATACATTGCTGATAATACATCTCAGAAACAAATGAGCTTATTACCAAATGCTCATTTATCATTCACATTTAAAAAAGAAAACTATTATAATAAATCACACTACTTCCTCAATCTTACCTCCAAGAAGCAGAGAATACAGAGAATGAGCAGAGAAAAGAGGATACTGAGTTTATATTCTGATAAAAACTTGCATCTGACTATTCAAGTTTAATTAACTTAATTGTGCAAAGAATGCTCAGAAGGAAACACGGTATTTGAAAACCTAAACCTCCCACAGTGTATCACAGAAACATTTTGGACATTACATATTGAATGACTTTTGAATTTAACCCCCTGTCTGTGTGGAAAAAAAATGTTCAGAACAAACATGTCATCTTCGTTTCCCCCTCACCTCTCATTTGGGTAGGTTTTATTTATGCACTGGACGAACTCTTGGTCATTAGAACCATCTTGCTTCAGCAGTTAATTAACAGAAGTACCATAATTTAATACAGTTAATGCTACTCGATGCCCTTTAATGTACCTTCCATTAGTGATATTATTGTAGTATTACCCTGTAAATTAAAATGAGATCAAGACTAAGAGAGTGGCTCTTTAATTAAGGTCCTGGCGCACCGAACTCCTCTATTATTCACTAGAGAAAATCACCCTGATTTACTGAACCAGGACAGCCATAAGTCAGAATTAGCCCATGAAGATTATTAGGTTTATTGAACAATGTAAGTGCTATGGAGTTGCTGAGATTGCCAGTAGCACTGCTTCCTCTTTTTCTTCTATTATCTTAATAAATACTCAATGAGAAGAGGCAAGCAAAGGCAGAAAAACCATGTGGCAAGAGAGAAATACATTTTATGATAATATCATAGTTTTTGTCATCAGCTCAATAGATACTGGATTTATCACATGGCAAGAGCCTAAATGACCCATTAATCTAATGTTAGTCAAAACATTGCTTTTAGGTGAAATAACACTAGTCAATATAATATCTTCATGTGCGTATGTACAGTATATATTTTCAATTATTTCCATTTCATGGTATAATATGTCAAGACGGAAAAGTATATTTTCTGTTGCCTGTTTTGCAAACATTTATATCTGGTCTCCATCCAAGTTTTATACAATAATTCGTATAAATTCCCACATTTTGCTTGGATGGTATTGGAAGTGACAAGAAGAAAAACATCATTATTATTCCTGGATACAGACAGGGATAGACATATAAGATTCCCTGATTGTGTGATCATGGGATGATGGTAAAGGTAAGGTGTGGGAAACAATGCCCTCCTTTATATTTTGGGAAATTTGTAACTTTCTCTTTTAGACATCATCAGCTAGCAGACAAGCTTTGTATAGATGACCTGTTGTTTAAGGGAGAGATAATCATGGGCATCAGTCCTGAAATTTTCAAGGGAAAATAATCATGATGGTTTCTAGGCTGGGAGGCCTCATGAGCCACCGTTGCTCAGCTTTCTGTTTAGTGGTTCCATCATAAGCAAATATTCCTTACATAACTTGAAAGCTGGAGACATGCCGGAGCCATCAGGCCTTGCTTCTTTAGTCCCTCCCCCAGGACTAAAAATACTCCAGCCATCTGGTGCCTAGTGCAGTACATGCCAGCATCAGTTTGCCCCGAGGAATTTGGACAGAGGGTGGAGGTGACAGAGCAGCACCGCGTGGAAGAGCCTCACCTCTACTGGACCTTTCTTTTGTGCCCAGCTGCTTCTCACCAGCTCACAGCTATCTGGTGAACAGGAATGACAGCAGAGGTGAGACTTGGGGAAGGCAGCTTGATAGAATCTGGGCCCAGCTCAACCCTGACAGGCAGTGAAAAGCAGCTGGAGGTCCTTGCTAAGGCGAGGCTTAAGAGAAAGGTGAGAAGTCTGGAGGGATTCAGTGTTCTTGGCATGCCACCTTTAGGAGATGGCCTGTCTAACTCCAATGGGGCATGCATAAAGCTGTCCTTAGCTCAAAAATGTGTTTTACACTTGCTTTCAAAAGAATCTGAGAATAGAAAAATGAATTTCCAATAGCAAAAATAAGCTCTAACACTGGCTATTTCATAACTGAAAACCTCTGAAAGGTGGCCTTTCTGACAAGGCTAAATCAAAGTTTTGGGGGTATAGTGATCTCTAGAAACTCAAGTACCCGTTAAGGAGTCTTCAAGCTGCCAGAAACTGACCAACCTAAATTTAATATAACAAAATCACATAAATCTCAGGCTATTAACTTTGAGCTTTATTCTTTCAGTCATCTTGAGTATTTGTCCTTTGATGTTAGTGCACTATTGTTAAAAATATCAAATATTTTCATACACTATATACAAACGAGAATAAATAGTATCACATTTGAAGTTGATAGTCTTTGACTAAGTTGTTCCTTAATTCTGATGGAGCATTTTGGTACCACACACACTCAGGTCTGAGAGGACAGCATCCCATTGCCCTGTCATAATCTCCTACTAATCCACACTGTTAACACTAGGGGGACACAAGCTCAGTGTGTGTATCAATATACCAGGGCATAAATCTCTCAAAATTATGAACTTGCGCTTTTAAGATATTGTCATCATCCGCCACTGAGCCTTGGTTAAAAGTTGACAGTAGGGTCCATAGCTAAAGACTCTTCACTGGCCACGAGGAACACAACACTAACCAGAGGAGACAGCCACAAATCCATGCTATTCTTTTCCAAAGATAACATCCTGAAACCCTAGATGCCTCTCTAAGCAGTAAAGCTTACCATTGCATCTTTTTTTCTCTTTCACTATGACACCCAACAGCAACAAGTGCCTAGACATTAACACATGGCAGACAACTCTCTGAAGGACCAGAGTCTCTGAGGACTAGGCAGACCTAAGAGAATCTGAAAGTCAGTCAACTGAGCGAAGCCTGATTTATGTGGCTTCCTTCAACTGTTCGCTTAAGTCTATATGCCAGGTGTACCATTTATATACACGTATCTTCATATATTTTCACAGTTTAGAAATGATTATTTCTTTGCTTATATTTCTTTATTTCTCACCCATGTATCCATTCCCATCATGCCTTGCTGAATGAAAATCTCTATGTTGGTAGTGTTTGTTCTCATTATTAGCATTTTTTCAAACATCTTCAAATTCTTTGTAACTTAATTGTAGCTTTTTAAAAAATATATATTTCTAAAACCAGGTTTATAACCACTAATGTTACAACACTGGACCATCTGTACTTGACCTATAAAAGAGTCCCAAGTCTGTATTTTATATGTAAAATATTGTTTAATACAATAGAGTCCAAAACCTTAAAAAAGGGACCCTTACCGCTCTTAAAGAAATGGATTTTATTTCTTCGATGGCTTTTGAGTCTAACAATTCATGGTGATTCTTGCTTGCACTAGGAAATGCAAGATATAACCTTGTTTCTCCTAACCTTTTCACAGAGCAACCAGCTTCACCGTTGAGGAATTTAGCATCACCTCACCTAGGGAGTTCAGTTGCTTCCCATAAGATAGTTATATTTTCTTTTGCTTAAATTATAAAGTCTGCCTGAAGTGCGGCAGTCAGTGCGAGTTTCCAAATCACTGTTGAGCCAAAGGCTCTCAAAATGCCTTTAGAACCTACTTGCATTGTGGTGTTCCTCAGAAATAAGGAAATAAAAATGGACCTAAGTCACTTTATGACTGTGGGCATAATTTTTGGACATGGTTTTTTCTTTTTCCGGTTCAGGATGGGCAGGTGTTCTTACCTTCCTCGCACCTTTATGTCCGAGATCGCATAAAAGTAACGTGCCAAATGTAGTTCATCTACAAATATTTCCCCAACAGCGGGTCTCAACAGCCTGATCCTCAGGTCCGTGACTGTGAAGAAATCTCTGAGTTTCTTGGTTGTATCCAGCTGTCCATAGAGGGAAGCCATATTTCGTAGCCGAGGTCCAGCAAAAAATGCAAACCTGTCTTTGATCTCGAAGTGGATTATTTTGCTATTCGTGGAGTACCCGGTGGAGTACTCTTCTGTGCAAATGATTTCTAAGACCGTGTGCTGGGATAAATCCTTTACTGATTTCGGGTCCATGTGGAATGCATGTAGGCAGTCTGTGGCGTAATACTGATAGGGCTGCCATGTTCGCCCGTAATCGAGAGATTTCTCTAGGATCATTTGGTCTGGACGCCCCGATTCAAAGGTAATAACTATGTTGTCTGTGAGTTCAATGGTTTTGCTCCAAGACAGAGTGATGTTAACCTGGAGAGGTTTGGGGTACTCCTTCCAAGTAGCAGACTGCCAGAAGGTGGAGGGGTGTCTTCCTTCAAAATCAAACATCAGCTCAGGAGGGTGTGCCAGTTCAGGGGTACTTGCGTCACACTCATTATTGCACATGTAAGGGTTGCCCTATGGAAGACAAAGAAAGGAGGGTGCATTAAACACTGGCTCAACAGACTTTTCTTACTGCTCATTGCTAGCAAGCTAGGAGAGAAAACAACAATAACAAAATCACTAAACATTTCACTTTCCCCAACTGGATTCTCCTCTATAATAATAGCCTTTAAAAAGTATGGAGGGGAATATAAAGACAGAGCAAAAAAGGAGGGAGGTCATTGGAGAATGGATGGAGAGAAGAAGGTTTATGGGACATATGGGGAGGGGGATCCGGGAAAGGGGAAATCATTTGGAATGTAAACAAAGAATACAGAAAATAAAAATATTTATATAAAAAAAAGTACTACAGGACATTGGAGGGATGTCTAAGTAGTTAAAGACACTGCCCTGCTCTTTCAGAAGACCCACGTTCAATTCTTAGCACCTATGTGGCAGCTCATGGCTGTCTGTAACTCTAGTTCCAGGGCTATTCTGACCTCCACACATACCAGGCATACAAGAGGAACACAGACATAAAAAACACACATTAAATACAACATGTAAAAACCAATCTTGCAAAATTAATATAGTAATGTTTTGTTTTTCCCTGGACTTTCAAGTATGAGAACAATTCCTTCACCCCATGTGTGTTAGACCCAGGGTGTGATCACAGAGACACAGAGACTCATAACTGCCTAATGTCTCAAGCCTTCCCTTTCCTCCTAGGAAGGTGGGGGGCAGGGAATCCTTTCTTGACTTGATATTCCTCAGAACACAGTTTCTTTTTATTATACATTATTATAATTAACATATAATTGCATCATTTCTATCTTTTTTCTTTCCATCTGCCAACCCCTTTCATGTATCCCCCTTGCTCTCTCTTAAATTCACAGCTTAAAAAAATGTGTGTGTGTGTGTGTGAGAGAGAGAGAGAGAGAGAGAGATAGAGAGAGAGAGAGAGAAAGAGAGAGAGAGATTAAACATATGAATACAATCTGCTCAGTACGTATAATGCTACTTGTATGTATGTTTTTAGGGCTGATCATTTGGTTTTGGATGATCAGTTACTGTGCTCTTCCCTAGGGAAGATTATTTTAGGATTCCTTAGTTGTCAGTAGTTCTTGGTCTAAGGTTGAGGGCTTCTGAGAGGTCCCCTTCTGCATGGCATGTCTACTGATGTCATCGCTATTCAGGTCTTAGTAAGTCATGGTTCTTTAACGGCTTCCTTTTCAAGCTGGGTTTTAGAATTAACCATGAATGATAGATGCCTGGCCCATGCCCTCTATAGCCATGGATGGCCTCATTAACATTCAGCTTCCTCTTGGCTTTGCCTCTAGTCCATCATACTTAACTGGGTTCCTGCTTCATAAAGTCTGGGTTTAAAACATTTACTTTATTCACCACAAATCATTAAAATGTGGTACACTACAGGCTCTGGGGCTTGGTCCAAACATCTGGCATCCTAATAGCTAGAGATGAGAGAGGAGTCTCAGGAATGCCTTGGACTGAGAATGTGTTCCAAATAATGGGGCACGGAAGCCCACTATAGTTATGCCGCAGTATCCTTGAGGGATCGGTTCCAGGTCCTCCATGGATACCCAAATCTGCCTAATCTAAAATCCAAAGCATTTGCATATACCCTCCACATACTTTAGATCATCTGGAGATGATTTAAATGTAAATGTTATGTAAATAGTTACTACATTGCATTCTTTCGGGGACATGGACAAGGAATAATCTGAATGTTTGCAGTGCAGAGTCAACCATCCTGGGCTTCACTATACAGCGTGTGAAACCATAAAACAAGGAGCATTTGCAGAATGAGGACCTGTAAATGGCAGGAGGCTGTGACACCCGGTGCCTTCACGTTGCTTATTCTAAAGAATCAGCACAGTACTCTACATGGGCAGAGCCTTGTTTCACCATTGGTAACTTGCTGCATACTGCCCCCCACCCCATGTCTTCTCTCCATTGCATGGTTGACTGCAGATATTGACTATAGATGTGGAGCCTTCAAGTTGTGGGGCAGCAGCTCTAGGCGATGAAGAAGGTGCTGTACCAATCCAGACACTTGTGTGTTTGTTCCTTTGCACCACCCAACGGCAGCTCCCAGTGGATGCTCATTATTATTCTCCTTACAAATGCTACTTCCTTTACAGCCCACTCAAACAAGAAGCTGGAAATAGAGCTCCTTGTCATGTCACAAGTTGTAATACTGTTTCTGCTACACTAAATGCCTCTTCTAAGTTGTAATGCTGCTTCTGCTACACTAAATGCCAACTTCTCAGCTTCCAACAGTAGAATCTATAGAGAGTGACGCAGTATTTCTTAATTCTTCTTTACAAAGAATAGCAAATTATAGGATATAAGGTCCACTATTCTGGTACAGTAAATAGTTTTTCCTTATTTTCAGGGAATACATTACAAGACCCTTAGGGAATCCTGAAAAACTTCTGGTCATATTAAACCCAGATGTATGTTTTTCCCCTACACTTATTTAACCTATGAAAAAATATTTATAATTTTATACAATAAAAAATTAATAACAATGACTCATAATTAAACAGAACAACGTGTAATAAAAACTATGTGAATGAGGTCACTCTCAAAATATTTTTGTATCCTCTTCCTTCTTAGACAGATATGGACTGTACAGTGCCCATGTGATGAGATGCTGTAAGTGGGGGATATGGGCAGATGGTCTTGATATAGTGCCAGGCTAGCAGGATATGAATGTTGAGGCTGGGCATTGCTGCTCTGAGAACTGAGCCTGCTACTCAGTGACTAATCAGTGGGCAGTATCTGCAGTGTGATACAAAGATAATGCTATTCTTATCCACAAAAGGTGGGATGGAGTCACACAGAAAGAGATTTCATCACATTACTTACAACCGTACACAATGTGAACCTTAAACCCATTGTTTGTTTATAGATTTTTCCATCGGAACATTTTGGACCCCAGTTGACCACAAGTAGCTGACACTATGCAAAACTGAACTACGGCTAAGAGGGATTACTCTAGTCCCCTCACTCTGTTCTGGGCATTTGTGAGCGTCGTTGTCTGGAAGAACTGACCTTCTCATAGGGTCCTCAGTCTTTCTCTTGGAATTACACTTAGAATTCTTATTCTTTTCCTGAACTTTGAGCTTTTGGTAATATCATCTGTTGGATGTGTGAGATGGATCTCAAGCAATTAATTTACACTGTAGATATAGACACTCAGTTACCTGCTGACTCTTGTGAAATACAAGATGGACACTGAAGAATCGCTGTCTTCCCTAGAGGCAGCCTGCTCCTACCTAGTCAGCCAATACTTTCTCCCCCTTCCCCATTAAAGCAATTGAATCTGAACACTGGCAACAGGTGTGGGGGACGCAGGTATAATTGAGATGAGGCAGGAGAAAGGAGAGAAGGGATATTATGTGAGTAGCAGAAGTGTTTTAAAAATACACTCAAGAAATCAGTGATAATGGAAATGTTGCTGTACTTCTTCCTCAAATTTCAATTCCCTAGTCCTGATCCCAGCGTCTGTGCCACTATTTATAGTCTCCCCTTCAAAATGAGCTGGGGCGGGGGTGAGGGTGGGGGTGCGGGCGGGTAACTTTCTGTTCCAGGTGGAATAAATCACCAAATTTATTATTATTTAAACTCTCTTAAGCATACCGGAGAGCCAAATGCAAAGCTCTGCAAACTGGCAAAGGCTTTTTATGGAGGGCTATAAATATTGTGGAAGCTGTCAGGATTTATAAATTCCAAATAGATGTAAATGCACATTTTACTGGAAGGGGTCAGATTTACAAAGATCATACCTTTATTTGAAATTGACTTTTAAAATATGGTCACTTCAACACCTGTCAGCATGCTGCCATCTGCATAAACTCTAATGTGGATGCTACCACTTTCCTCCTGACCGGAGCACCTTCACCTGCGGCTAGAAATGTGGGAACAAAGGAAGGTGGCTTTGTTGGATACACTGGAGGGAATAATCTTACATTACTATGAACTGTTGGTGAAAGACAGCATTTGCTCCCCTTCAGTTTCCACATGCAAAGATTCTCAGATGGAGGCCAAGGGATTGGGACCAAAGGAAATAGAGGCACATCAGTCCGATTCTGGGAATGCATAAATACTAACCCCCCTCCCCTAAAAATGGCTGTTGAAGACATCTGTCTAAACGGCATTCACCCATTCCTGGAATTAAAAGTCATGTCAATGCCCGTGCCCTTATTCAGTTTGCTAAGGCACTTTGCATATCAGAGTTGAGGGAATCAAGCATGGAGAAGTGTTAGAAAACTTGCCAAAAATCACTTGAAGAGTGCAAGAACCAGAGGCACGCAGAACCCCTGATATCTACATGCAAGGTTCTTGTCTTACAACCTTACAAGGTTCCTTGTCTTAGAAACAGTGCTGACCAGTCATGAGAAAATGCCCAAGACCCAATGAGTTGTTTTTATTTATTTTTTTTTTAATTTTGAAAGGCAGGATAAGATTTTCTTTTAGCTTGGGTGAGCATCACGAGCATCTGAATTATCCTGACAGAAGAAACCTTGTCTAAGGATGCTGGAGCCTCACTTGGAAGAGGGAATGGAATGGTAATGGAAGGCAGAGGGAGGGAGAGAACTGGATGGGAGAGGGGATCAGGAAGGGAGTAGGAGGATTCTGGGTGCAGTGTGAGGAAGGCCAGGGAGATGGCCAGATGGCCATGAGTATGAATGGAAATCTGCAGTGGAGGGGGGGTGTAGAAGGTATCTTCAGGAAGAGATGGAGACCAGATATGGGAGGCACCCAAGAATCAATGCAGGTATCCTAACCTTCGACTCACACAGCACTGGGAATATGGAGCTTGGGTAGGCTGCCCACCCCTGTGGTCAGGCAGGGACCCCAGTGTATCGATAGGGATATCAAGCCACGCACAAAACTTCTCACTGAAACTGTATCCTGTCTACAAAAAAATGCAGGGATTTGGGATGGAGCAGAGACTGAGAGAATGGCCAACCACTAACCAGCCCATCTTGAGACCCATCCCATGTTGAAACACCAATCCCTGACACTATTAATGATACTCTGTTATGCTTACAGACAGGAGTCTAGCATGACTGTCCTCTGAGAGGTCCTATTCACCAATTGACTTAGACAGAGGCGCTAACCACACCCAAATAGTGAATGGAGCTTGGGGACTTTTATGGAAGAACAGGAGGAAGAATTGTGGCCTCAAAGGGAATAGGAATTCCACAGGGAGACCAGTAGAATCAACTAACCTGGATCCTTGGGGCTCTCAGAGACCGAACCACCAACCAAAGAAAATACACAGGCTGGACCTATGTATGCCTTTCTGCACATATGTAACAGATGGACAGCTTGGTCTTCATCTAGGTCCTGAACAACTAGAGCTGGAGCTATCCCAAAAGCTGTTTGTTGTCTTCATGTAGGATATGTTCTTCTAGCTAGGCTGCCTTGTCTGGCCTTAATGGGAGAGGAAGGATCTAGCTTAACAGAGACTTGGAGAACCAGGGTGGGGGAAATACCCAGGGAGGCTCCCACCTGCTCAGAGGAGAAGGGGAGGGAAGATAGGGGAAGGATTATGGGAGGAGGTAACAGGAAGGGGGCAGTGAGCAGGATGTAAACTGAGTAAACAAATAAATAAATGAATTTAATAAATAAATTTAATAAAAATGCTGAGGTTCAGGAGACAGCGACAATAAAAATAAACCTTGCTTAGCTTCACAAGATGCATCTACGTTAACTTATTCGAGCCCCTCTTAAGCTAAGTAACCCCTTTGTAGCCTAAAGAGCTAGTGCCATGGGCAGCATCCTTTGAGATCCTCTGTTTTATGTTATTCTTAGAATTGTAAGCATTTGAGGTTCCGAGGGTGCCTCATGCCTCTGCTTTAGTCCCTTTACAAAGTCATGGCCATGGAAAGCCTGGGTCTATAAATTGTCTTTTGGGAAGTGGTGCCTTTCCCCTTGGCCTCAGCAGCACAGCCAGCTCTGTGTGAAGGCTGACAAAACATGGTTTCTCATAGCTTCTCAGAGCTCTGGTGTTTCAGGCACCTGAAAGATGAGAGAAAAGTTTCATGTGTTCACCAATTCATATCGATCGCCCACTATATGACTGTGTTATAGGGGCTTGTCTGAATTCCTAAGATCCAGCAGTGAACAAATTCTGATCCTTTCTTTCTGTAGTGTTTCCATCCCAGGTTGGGTGAGGGGGGATGTACTAAGCAAATAAATACGCAATGCTGTGAAACGCTATGAGGTGATAGGGACTGTGGGAAAATGAAGCCAACTGAAGGAGAGCGCCCTTGGGGGAGGGATGTTGATTGTAATTTTATCCTGTGAGGTCAGAGAAGGTCTCACTGATAACATGACATTTGAGCAGATTAAGAACAATTTGTAATTTACACAGGGGATCATCAGAGGAGGTGACCAGAATGACAGGTTTGTCCTTCATCTGACTCTACTCTTAGGGGTATTTTCAGCAGCACTGCAATTTATTGCAATCGATGAGTAAACAAATCACCTGAAATGGGAATCTACACCAAATGACTGCTGATACCAAAAGAAATAAATAAATGAATAAAAATAAAATAAACCTATCCACTCTTCCTTCCCCTTATTTCATAGCACTCGGACTCGATGAAGGGATTGATGGTTTGATAGCTATTAACATAATTTACCCAGAGACAGTGAGGCCAGGAGAAAATTAGCAGATGATGAGACAAAGGGAGGGTAGGCGAGAGAGACAGAAAACAGAGACAGCCAAAGGAATCAAAAATCTTACCAGCCCCGATAGAGCTGCAGGAAAGATTATATGCTAAAATACTTAGTGTAAATATTTCACGTGGATGTGATCTGTAATACTGTTGTTACAGAGAATTATCGGTATGAAAACAATTCTTGTTAAAAGGATTAGGTTAATTAAATTTTAGACTACTCCAGCTCCACCCTAATCCCTTCTAAGAACATCAAGAATGAAATTTATGTAAGAAAATGCAACTTTTCCCTATTTAGGAAAACAAAGACAATTTCCTCTATATTAAATCTCACAGATGCAGACATCTGCACCGTAAGTAGTTACTCTGTGGCCTGGCAGGCAGCCTTAAGTAGTTCTTAATTTAAGATCCTTTGTCTATTGGAGAGTAGAAAAGATGTATGCAGATAGTATTTACACCACTTTGAGGTGTTTAAATAATTAAACTGATTTCACTATTGAATATTTTTATAACAATTAGAACATCACATGTGATACTTTCATTTTAAAAATATTAATATTTTACCTCTGGGAGAATTGAAATTACTTATTAATTAACAATGTGTTGGCACAGTGTAATGTTGTTATTTTTTCTTAATGTGCTTTCAGAATTCAAAGGACAAGTACAGTTGCTGATATGTGTTCCCTGTTTCAGTGGATGGAGGCCTTTTTCTTCAGCAGATTGGTATTTTGAAAGACCATCCTTTCACCTAAGCTCTGTGAGGCCTTTCAGAGTTGAAAAGAAATCTGATGTGCCCAGGATTGCTGTAATACTTAAGTACTATCAGCTTGACTTTTCCTCTCAAGGATTTACCTATCATCAAACAACTGGGAATTACAGTTGGAAATGGAAGTGGTCCTCAGGGCCGATTTATTGGTTGATGTTACTGTAAGTCACATGCTGAACAACACATGCTTGCTGGAGGCTGTGTGGATCGTTTGGGTTTATACTCAAAACCATCTTGAAAAACAGAGAGAGCTACTGACATTTGTGTCTGGCTAATCTTTACTCATATTGACCCTTAAAAGTCAAACATACAAAAGCAAGAAGCTGCACTGTGGGATGACCCACCCACCCTGCTGCTGCCGTGTTTCAGAAATAGACATCACTAGCTATTTGCCAATTTAAGGCCTTTAAAAAGATTCCTGAACTGGCAGATTCACAGAGGAGCCATGATCCTAGAGTATGCTCTATCTGCTGTGGCACCATCTTGGGTAGACACCTCGCTTTTTACTTTCAGTTGTCTCTCTGGGAGCCCATCAGGCTCCCAGGTTCATAGAGGCTGGTGATTGACAGCTTTATATGAGAGTTGTGATTGTAGGAATTTTCCCCAGCCCCTTCTTAGAACTTCTCTGTCTCAACATTCTTCTACCTCAGATGATTTCATGACTCGCACATGGAGGATCTAGGTTTGACAGCCTTTCTGGAGATATTAAGATGTCCCTGAAATGGAACATGGGACTTAGGCTGTTCTGAGCTTCCCTCTTTTGGTCCAGCAACTCAGCTACTGGCACTGGGAAGAAGCAGAAAGAAGATAGAAACAGAGTAGGAAGATCCAAGAGAGAGGACATCTTTACTAGAAGTCAGAAAGACGTTCATTTATCAATACCACCAACATGGACATACTTTTAAGCCCTGGTAAGGACAGATAGAGAGGAAATGCCCAACAGGTAGCATATTCCTGTCATCTCAAGGTCATTAAGAAATAAGTGTTCTTACACCAGTCAGAATGGCTAAGATTAAAAATTCAGGAGATAGCAGGTGTTGGAGAGGGTGTGGAGAAAGAGGAACACTCCTCCACTGCTGGTGGGTTTGCAAATTGGTACAACCACTCTGGAAAGCAGTCTGGCGGTTCCTCTGAAATCTGGGCACCTCACTTCCAGAAGATCCTGCTATACCACTCCTGGGCATATACCCAGAGGATTCCCCACCATGTAATAAGGATACATGCTCTACTATGTTCATAGCAGCCCTATTTATAATTGCCAGATGCTGGAAAGAACCCAGGTATCCCTCAACAGAAGAGTGGATGCAAAAAATGTGGTACATCTACACAATGGAGTACTATTTAGCCATTAGAAACAATGAATTCATGAAATTCTTAGGCAAATGGATGGAACTAGAGAGCATCATACTAAGTGAGGTAACCCAGACACAAAAGGTGAATCATGGTATACACTCACTAATAAGTGGATATTAACCTAGAAACCTGGAATACCCAAAACATAATCTACACATCAAATGAGGTACAAGAAGAAAGGAAGAGTGGCCCCTTGTTCTGGAAAGACTCAGTGAAGCAGTATTCAGCAAAACCAGAACGGGGAAGGGGGAAGGGGTGGATAGGAGGACAGGGGAAGAGAAGGGGACTTACGGGACTTTCTGGGAGTGGGGGGGCTAGGAAAGGGAAAATCATTTGAAATGTAAATAAAAAATATATCGAATAAAAAAAAAAAGAATAAAAACCACATCGTTCTGAACCCAAAAAAGAAAGAAAAGAAATAAGTGTTATGACCCCTACAAACAGCAGTAGAATCTCAATTAGTAACACTGCAGAGTTAGTGTACTGGGTCTTAACATAGAATGTATTTATGACTGTATAGCCTGTTATACTCGAAGTCTCCCAGCCATTAGATATGCAAAACCTTTGGTACAAAATCATCTATGTATTTGTAAGTGCATGAGTCTCAGGTTTTAGTTTGGAAAATATAGCCCTCCAAGAATAGTAAGAAACAAAAGGATTTGTTTTTATAACTTTGTTTGCTGAGAAAAGGGCCTTCCTAGGTAGCACAGGCTGCTCAGGAAATATCTATATAGCTTAGGCTTGCCTCAAACTCATGATCCTTCTGCCTCAGCCTCCAGAATCATTAGTTTTATAACTTTGGAGTTGAAAAGAGTTTGCTCCATTTTCTAAGGAAACCCTTTGTTCACAGTGGAGTTTCCTCTCCAGGGCAGGCACAGGCTTAATGTATGATTGAAGTTACAGCTTGTTTCAATCTGTTCTCTGACAGTACTAACACCTTGTGGACATTTTCACTCAAAAAATAAAGTCAGGAAAGCTTAACCTTTCTATAGTGAGAATACGGAAGCCACATCACAGATTGTGGACCATAATAGACACCTGCACAAATCCCCACAGAAGATTATGTTCAGAACTTTCAAACTGGTGAAGGCCACAGGGGTCAAGCAGACACATTTCTAAAAAGGAACCAAATGTGCACTTCCATCACAGCCACACAAGTGAATTACTGCATGGCAACCTAAACCAATGTTTCCTGTGTTCTGGGAAGAAAGAAAATATTAACAGAACCAAGCCAAAAGGAAAAAGGATGTCTGTAGATACACATTGTAATAAGGCAATATGGTGTATGGGGTTGGAAATGGTTTTTTAAAAATTACTGTCTTAAACATGCACAAATACTATGTGAACTATTTTGTTTTATATATAACCAGAACAGAGGTACTGGTAAATAGTAAGTTTAAGAGGGCAGAGGACACTGCAGTAAGAGCAGTTTAAGGGAAACAAGGATACCATGCAGTGAGAGGTGTTACCCTGAAGGCACTGCTGAAGAGATGGCTTGAGCTGAAAGCTTTGCTGGGACGCTCAAAGCCATGCTCCTTCTTTTCTTACATGAGACAGAAGGTCCAAGCCCACCCAAGGCCCATTTTCTGGAGGACACTAGATGTGAGAGCATTTGGGACGACCAATATTACCCTTTGATCATAAGAAGAGGGAAAGGATTCCTAATTTATGGACTTCCATAAAGGATTGACTTCTAGTCTGAAATCCCCACATGCCTCATTGATTTCTATTTCTTCCAAACTCTTTCCTTGCTTATTGGATGCTAATTAAAGAAAGATATCCACATTCAAGGGGGGATTGGGAAGAACAGAGAATAACAACATGGTTGCAGATTACACAATAAACAAGCACTATTCATACTCCCAGGAATAGCACTCTCTCCCTACAGGTAAATAGAGGTGTGGACATCATAGTGCAACTCCCAGGAGGGTCTGTCTCACCTCCCCGTAGGCAATCAAGTATATTTTTACATAACAATGGGTATTTTACTCAGTAACACCCAGGATCAGGATGTCTAAATTCAGGAATGCTGGACTTGATATTCCCACTGGACAAATGGTAGAGTTAAGCTTACATATTCAGTGACCCTCTTAAAAAGACAATATTTCTTTTTAATCTTCAGCTTCCAATGACTGTGGAAAGAGCCCAAAGCAGTTGTTCATTTGTACGTCGTCTGTCTTCTACTCCCTCGCTCATTCAGTTGATAGTTATGTTTGTATGTGTTATTGTGCGGTATACCAAGAGAGAAACACAGGTCCTATTTCAAGGAAGCTTGCAGTTTACCTGGGAAGGCAGACTCTAAAAAATAAATAATTATAATAAATAAAGCTGATCACTTCAAGAAGGGATAATAATATGGTTTCGGTTTCATGGAAGAAAATAGTGTCAAGGTCACTGGATCAAGGTCAATGGGAAGAGTTCTTTTAGAGCAGTGGTCCTCAACTTTTCTAATGCTGTGACCCTTTAATCCAGTCTCTCATGTTGTGGTGAACCCCACACATAAAATTATATACTTGCTTCTTTGTAACTGTAAGTTTGCTACAGTTATGAACTGTAATGTGAATATTTGATATGTAGGATATCTGTTATGAGAATCTCCAAAGAGTTGTGACCCATGGACCATGGGTCGAGAATCACTGTTTTAAAAGATCATACTTAACTCAAAACTTAAAAATATCTTCAGAGACACACACAGAGAGAGAGAGAGAGAGAGAGAGAGAGAGAGAGAGAGAGAGAGAGAGAGAGAGAAAGAGAGAGAGAGAGGAGAGATCTTAGTAGACAAAGAGATACAAATGCCAGGCCCGAGCTTGGCTGGAACATGGGGATCTGCAGCAATCAGAGAGAAGCGATTGATGTAACTAGATATTTGGCGGTCATTTTTACCGAGCTGTGAAATACTAGATTTGAAATTGTAAGGTGATCAGGATGTCTAAATTCAGAAACGCTAGACTTGATAGTCTCACTGGACAAACGGTAGAGTTAAGCTTACATATTGCTCACTGTGTGTTCAACACTATTCTAAATGCTTCCATTAACACGTTGGGATCTTCCTAACAGTAAAAGAGGTAGATGCCGTGCTTATATTGTCCTGTAGACACTGAAACTGAAGCACAAATCATTTAAATAGCGTGCTCAGAATCACAGAGCTACTAACCCTCACAGTGAGTTTATAACCCGATTAGTCGATAGAGTCAAACATGAAGCTGCTATGCTATGTGCTGCTGTCCCTGTCTCTGCCTCCCTCCATCTTCATGATCAGGAGTCAATATGAGTCTTGACCCCCAGGGCAGATATAGTCAATGCCTGAGACACTGGCTTAAGAAGATATTTGAAACTGAGAATGGATGAGGATGCTGGAGGTGGAAGAATGGGGATGAGGACTGTGTCCCAGTCAGATCCATGGCCAGTGCTTGTTTGTTAGCTTCAAGGAGACTATCTACCTCTTCCTGGAAAACCATCTCCTCAACAAATGCATGTGGTTCTTTCTTTACTTTTTTAAAAAAGATTATTTTAAAATTCTGTTTTCCTTATATGGGTATTTTATATGGGAATGCACCACGTGCATTCCTGGTGCCATGAACATCCTACAACTGAAGTTGCTGACAGTTGTGAGCTGCTGTGTTGTTGCTGGGAATTGAACCCAAGTACTCTGTAAAAGTAGCCAAAGCTCTAAACTGCTGAGCCATTACTCCAGCCCCTTATTCTTTGCTTTTAAAGTTGATTTGAGTGGAGCAGTTCTAGACTAAATGAGATGTTAAAAGACACAAAGGGTAAATTTTAATTTTAAAACAATTGTTTTTCTTTGGTATTAGGAGAAGACACTCTCTAGCAAACCATTACTGCCTGGTAAGTAAAATCACAGTGTTTGCTAGAGGGAAAGAAAAAGCATTTAAACATAAACTGTCTGTAAATGTATCTTTCTTTCATTAGTTTATTTAAAGCTATGAGAAAAGAAGCAAGCCACTCTTAAAAGAAAAATTCTAAAGAAAAAAAAATCCATAGTAACATTTAAGGTGGAATTACAGCAAGGGGGAAATTAAAGCAGAAGGATGGTAACTTTTATTCTCCTGATGTCCTCTCAG
Organism: Apodemus sylvaticus; assembly: GCF_947179515.1. Taxonomy (NCBI): domain Eukaryota; kingdom Metazoa; phylum Chordata; class Mammalia; order Rodentia; family Muridae; genus Apodemus; species Apodemus sylvaticus. Next base: position 53,551,825 of record NC_067475.1, on the reverse strand, counting down.
AGGCTTACTGCCTCCATCTGCTAACTTCGGCCTAGTCCTGGAATCTTGTAGCCTCCATACAGTCTTACCCAGGCCTAGAATGTTTTCAGCCTCTGAGATTTGCTGCTGAATAAGCTCACCTTTTCTTGTTCCTTCTGATCTCTGGCTGGCTGGTTCAGCTCAGCTGTTCCGCCAAAACTGTTCTCCAAGCTGACTGATTCCATCTGGGTTCTCTCTCCGCCTCTCACCTCTTGCTCTGCTTGGCTTCAATCTAAATTCTAGCATGGAATTCTGCTGGGAATGAGACTTTCATACTGATTTGTTCTAATCATAGTTAATGCTTTTAGTCTCCCAGCAACTTTTCCTTGTTGCTTCCTTTGCATGTTCTTTGTTCTCTAGGTCCTTAAAATTAAGATTTCCCCATGGCTCAATCTTTTGGGAGTTTTATTTCCATTTCTCATTTCTTAGATAATTCATGCTGCAGCTTCAACTGTCACTTATAGTTTGATGAAGCTATGATTCTGTCTCTAGTTCTTAGTTCTCAGATGAACATCTATTCAACTGAACATCAATCTGAATATCAAATTTCTGATTCAGTCATAGGAATTCCAAAGAAAACACATTGAAAGGTTAACTTTTCCTCTTCCCTTTTCTTCTCCTCCCTGGAAATTAGATGGATTCTGTGGCTTGATGTAAAATATTCACCAACGTGAACATGGTGCTGTTTTAGTAGGCTGTGGAACAATGAGCTGGAGGCATTCATTTTTTTCATAACCTGGTCCTTCTTTGTGTTCACTCTTGGTTCTTGACTGTACATGCAATGTGACCAGCTATTTCACCATCTCTAGAATGGACTCTTTCCCGTAAATTATAAGCCAAGACAAACCCTTTCTTCCTTAAGTTGCACGTTGTCATAATGATGATGAATGTGATGAATACAGTTGTCCTAAGCAAGGTTGGTTTGACTTGGATAGTATTCCTACTAAAGCTATTTAATCTGAATCCAGCAATGAGAAATTATCAGACAAACTGAAACTGAGGAGGCTTTCTACCAGTGAATTGCACTTATGAAAAGTAACTCCTTATGAAAGATAGAGGAGCAGGGCCAGATGAAATATTTACAGAAATTAAACAGGTATCACTGCTAATGCCACCCCTCCCCAAATAAACAATCCTGCTAATCAAACCTTTAAGGAGACATGTGATAGAACTAGAAGGTAGATGAGTGTTATATGATGGCAGAAGGCCCATATTAATTTTCCAATTGAGATGGCATAATTATAATTATGTAGGAGCATGTCACCATTTATGGGAGATTACTGGGCATTAGGATGACAATTTGTGCTCAAGTATTTCTGTGAAAGATTAGCTGTTTATATCATATTCACAACTTCTGTAAGTTTGAGGTGTACACAAATGCAATGATGGTTTTATATATCAAGCCAGGAAAGCAAATTCATAATTTTAAAAATAAAGTATCAGTATTAAAAGGATTTTCCCCCCACAAACCAGTAGCCTATATTTCAAAATGTGTAAGATGTGGTTGATGAGTTCAGTCCCTCCATTCCAGAGATTACATTCTCATGTCCTGAGCTGGCTTCAGTACCATGTATTAGAAAGTCTTTCCAGGACTCACTCAGGGCCATCTGGACTGTACTTCCATTAGGATTGATAAGCTGCTCCTGGATAACTGAGGATTGTGTCTGATTGGCTTTTGTCTAAATTCAGCTCTACCACTTTTTCACTATGTAATGTTTCACAAGTACTTTTCAAATCTCAATTTTGTCCTTTTAAGAGTCAATGACAGTCTGTCCTTTATGATGTCAACTTGACAAAATAGCACACAATGCATGTTAAATGTTTAATGTCTCTTTCAAATGTAGTTATGCTCAATAAATAGTAGTTAGCATGAGTATGTTTTACCTGTTTCCTTTGCTAGCAGAATAATTAGTACTTGTATGCTAAACAGGTTCCTAAGTCACAGCCCACTGTTACTGAAGAAATGATCATACCTCCACTGCCTTCTTCAGTTTTAAACTGATAAGCACCTTAAAATTATCTCCCACTGTAGAGTTTTGGCATTTTATAATCAGTTATCTGTGGAGCTGCTAAACAGGCCTTATAAAATTACAAATCTGCCTGTGTGTCATGTTCCCTCCTACAGCTATTTGGTAGATTTGTCATCACCTTCAAAGGGACAGTTCAAATTCCTTAGCTACATGTAAGCTCTTCCCAGGCATGGCCTCTGAAAGCATCTTTCATTTTGTCCATACTTGTTCATGTTACATGTGTGAGCCATCCCAATCTGAGAATGTGCACTATGGACCAAAGAGTAGACTGTATACATGAAAAGGCAGCTTTGATTAAAATGCAATTAGTTTTTTTGTCTCCTTCCACATAGAAGAATAATTAGCACATATATCCACAGCAAAATATTTACTCTTTTAAAAGGGTAAGAGAGACCAATAGAAAAGGAGAATGAAAATAGGATAAAAACATGTAAGTTTGATAGTATGTGATGAAATGGATGGTAATAAGAATTAAAGAGATAAAAGAGATAACCAAGTTTAAAGAATTACTTGACCTCTCTGAGTTGTATATAGAATTTATATGAAGATACATTACAAATAGGAAAAAGGAGTCTTGCTCCAAGTGTAGTGTCTTTGTGATTGATGTAGTCACTCAAGTTTCTGGTGAGGTTAGAGGACAATGACAAATTACATAAACTGCAGCTGTATCCCAGCCCTTTCCTGGTGTTCATTTTATCTTCATTTTCTCCATCAGTCAATGCAGTGTTTCTTCTATTGGTCTTAGAGTGAAACATCTTTTTTCCTAATCCCATCTTATACAAGAAGCAGAATACCAAGAACTTGATTTGTTCTTGAGTGGTTGCAAACTGTGATGAAGCAGCAATGAATGGGGGTGGTTGTAGCTTTCTAAGGCTCAGTTATGAAGTGACTCAGTAGGAATGATCCTCTGTAAGGACGGAGTGATTAGGCACAGAGAAAAAGACCAGGCATGATTTGTTGCATACAACGAAGGTGGTCTTTGTTTCTTATGGCTAATTAGAGGGATCTTAAAAGTTCTACTTGAGTCCAGGATTTAGAACTTCATGAGTTAAATTTAACTCTTGGAGCCACTAAATTACAAGAGCTGCTTCACAGGCTTGTAAATGGGATTCTACATATAGTTTTGCCTTCCTTCCTTCTTCCCCTTCTTCCTTCCTCCTTTCCCATCCCCTCCTCTCTCCTTCCTTCCTTCCCTCCCTCCCTCTCCCCATCCCTCCTGTCTTTCTCTTTCTTTCTTTCTTTCTTTCTTTCTTTCTTTCTTTCTTTCTTTCTTTCTTTCTTTCTTTCTTTCTTAAAGAGGTTTCTGCTATCTAGGTCAAGGCATAGAAATCTTGGTCTCACTGCTACTTGGAATATAGATACCATATTCCAGGGCCATGGGAGTTGGAATACAGATACCATAGTCCAGGGCCATAGGAGTTTACAAACTCTTCATTTTATACCCTCTTTCTTCCTTTTCTTTTAACTTCTTTTTTTGTTTGTTCAGTTTTGGAGAGAGAGAGTACAATTGTATAACCCAGTCTTGGTTCAAACTCACAGAAGTATTTGTGTCTTGGCCTCTTTAGTTATGGGATTTCAGGTCTGTGTGATCTAGCTGAAATACAGACATGACCTTAGTACATACCCTCAATCTCTCTGACTGGAATCCTTTTGTATACACCTTTAATTACAGTGACATCTAATGAGGGGCAAACAAAGTGACAAATCAGAGACATATTTGGCAGAATTAGTCAAAGATATATGCCCAACTCTAAGGAGCAAACCTATTTAAGAGAATTACAGGGAATGTGAAGAAATTCAGTCCAGTTGTCTGGGAGTCATAAAAGTGAGTACAGGGCAGCAGAGATGAGTTCCTTTCTCAGATCATGCAGTTCAGTGCTGATCAGTAGAGGCAGTTGATGCTAAGAATAAGAAGGAGCTAGGAGATTAGAACAAATGGACAGTGTCAGTTGGAGGCCAAACAGAGCAATTCAGTGAGAAGCTTAGAGAAGCCAGATTGAATCAGTGAGCTTGGAGAAAAGGTTTAGCCAGAACACCTGATTTTAACCAGCCAGCCAGAGTTCAAAAAGAACTACAAAGGTTGACCTTATTCAGCAGGAAGCTTCCAGATCAATTACATCTAGGAAATGAAAGCTACATTTATAAATCTATTCATTCTTTTCTACTATAACCTTTATTCTCTTTGGAGGTTTGAACAGGTATGGCCCCTATAGGCGCATGTGTTTGAGGGGTTGGCCTATGAGAGTGGCAGCACTTAGAGGTGTGGCCTTGTTGAAGTAGTGCAGCCTTGTTTGAGAAAGTGTATCATTGTGGTGGTGTCCTTTGAGGTCTTATATATGCTAAAGCTTATATATGCCCAGTGTGGCATACAGTCTCTTTGTGTTGATCTTGGGATCAAGATGTAGAACTCTGAGCTTCTGTTTCCAGCAACCTTGTCTGCCTGAATGCTGCCATATTTCCCATTTATTTATGATGATAAATAAACTAAACTTCTGTAATTGTAAAGCAGCTCCATTTAAATGTTGTCCTTAATAAGAGTTGCTGTGGTCAAAGAGTCTCTTCACAACAATAAAATCCTAAGAGACTCTCTTACACCACGTACCCCATTCTTAACATTTCCAACTGTGAAATAAATTTCCTCTAAACCCACTATTTTCTTTACATCCACTTTTCAAAGTTTCACATCCCAAAGTTCATTCATAATTCATGGTATACTAATATGTCCTTAAAATAGGAGCATATTTTATATGAATTAGTGGACATCTCCTGGTGCATTAACAGCAATAAATACCACATTCACCTGTTTGTAAAGGTAGTTGTTATTTTACCAGGGCCACCATCATGAACTGGAATAAATCAAATGACAAACAATATGAAGCAACTGACATATGCCAGACATGTTCAACTTTACACATTAACTGAAGACAAGGTTAATTTATCCTGAGCAGTTGTGGTAAAGTAGCATGACAAGATAGAGAGAATATATCATTTTGAAAATAGGAAACAGGTATGACAGGGTTTTATGGTAATAAAATAATTGCCAATTTCCGTTAGCAGACCATATGTTCATATGTCTACTGTTAAAGAGACATTTTATTAGACAGTCATTGTGAAGTATTTAAATGAGGTAAAGCCTAGGTTTTAGAAAATGGCTGTGCTCTATCTAGGTGAAGAGGAGGGCTGTTATGTTTGTCAGTTAAATATAGTTCCTTAAAATTCATGTCTTCATTTTACAGAGAAGAGACTGAAGTTTACAGTGTCATGAAATGTAGTCAAGGAAAGTTATAGAATCAGGTATATTTTATTGAGAAGTTCATACTCAGTCATGATGAAATAGGGAATTCATTTAAATATACAGTGGAAGCTGGTTTTAGAAAGCTAGGTAGAAATTCTTTGAGTTTAATGAATTAGAGAGATAAAATCATCAGTGTTTTCTAGAAGCAGATATATCATACATGGTTAGCCTTTTTAAAAATTAGTTTTCCAGATTTTCTTCTAGAAAGAGAAAAAACTAATTCAAGTTGAATTGAATTTTAGGAATCACCTAAGTCATGGAGAATAATTGGAAGTGAGATTCCAACCAAATTTTAGTTATGGACATGTATATAATTCAAGATATCATCTTTGAATGTATCCTAATTTCTACCATATGGATATATGACAAATCATGAGCAAGGGAATGAATACAAGCTACTTTGTGATCAATTTTTCTATTTAATAAAATATGAATATTCAACATCTTTGATATTTAATTGTCTATTTGCTGGGCAAATCGATTGTAAATTGATTGTAAATATGCACCCATTTTATTGCAAATCCAAATGGTCCCTTCACATAAATATGAAGCATGAATCTTACTCTTCCTTCTTTGTTAGTCTTCAAACATTAGTTCATTAAGTTAAAATTATGTATATATCAATTACACATGGAGAGATATTGATGTAGGCTAAGAATGGTGGAAAATCAGTCTAGAGCTCGCAACTAATCTTACCAAAGCTCAAGGGACTAGGGAGTCTTTGTAATCGTAGAATGTCATGGTTACTGCTTCATACAAACAGGGGTAAACTGAAGGTACAAAGGTGAACTAGGAACTAGTTTTGACTAAATAGGTATCAGAACATGTGGCTGAGCTAATGTCAATTAAAACGAGATGCTATACATTCAGCAAGAATTAAATTGATTGGAAGTAAAGAACAAAGAGGAGGCAAGAATCAAGAAGATGCAATGCCTGAGAAGCATCAAAAATGGTGGTGATGAAGCTTCTATTTGAGCCTAGTGTTAAACTGGGACTCATTGGCCCATCCCAGCAGCTCTATTTGAGAAACATTAGTTTGACATCCAGTGTAATTGAAAATGAAGAAAATGCCACAGAGATTCAATTTATAATGCACAACAAAGCAGTTTAAAATTCTCCATACTCTTTTTCTCTCTAAATATCCCACATGCATAATTACTGACCTGTAAATCTTCCTTTCCTCACTCTAAGCTCCCATTAGCTCGGTCCCAGGATCAGCTTGCACAGACTCATTTCTGTCTCCTGCTTTCTTCTCCCCACCTCTTTTATCTCCTTTTAGTCTGCTCACCCATTTTATTACAAATCCAAATGGTCCCTTCTGTTTCTTTATATAGTCTAATTATACATTACTCGTTTATTAAAATATGGCTCAGGAGCATAAGAGACAAAGCAAAACCTCCAGAAATTGGTGCAGGCAGCTGTAAATATTTTGAAGGAGATAAGTGGGTACAGTGATATTTTGAAGGTGAGGCTGTAACTAGGTGTTAAAAACTAAGGAAAGGACAATGTGTGTATTCTTCGCTAAAGTAATTACAAGAAGGTTGAAGGCCAGGAATGAATAAGGAGTTAGAGGAGCTTGAGTGGGGGCATGTGTGAGCAGGACAAAAGAGGTAAAAGGAAATAGAAATCCTTAAAAGATAGAAACACATTAGGAGGAGGCTAAGCATGATCCACATTAGAAGGAAATTCGTAATGCTGTTGTATGGACACTGACTCTGGGCAAAGATGGAGCCCTGTAAGCCTGGAATAAATGATGAACTACTGAGGACTACAATTCCCTCCTTTACTGAACACACACAATGCCTTTCTCAAGGTTTACTTTCCCATCTGTAATACTGCCTGTGCCTCAGTTTTCTCACCCAAATAATAGGATCAATAAGGGCTCACATTTCATAGAACTTACGAGGGAGCTGAATGGATTAACCTGCAAAAAGAGTTAAACATAATGTCTCAAACATGATAAAATCTCAACAAATGCCTGTGAGTACTGCCCTCAGAGTCACTGTTATCATTCCTATTTGTGCATCTTTGACTTTTCCAACTTGTCATCTCATGAGAGGCTCCCTTTGAGGGACTAGTGTGCACTTAATAGTTCAGAACACAGTTCTTCAGATTGGAGAAGTGACAACAACAGTTATTGAAAATGAAGACTGATGTGAAAAACAGAAAGAGAGGGATTCTATTAAGACTCCTTAATAGCAAAATGTCCTATATCTATACCTCCTCTCTCTCCATTCATCATCCATCCATCTATACCTCTAACTCTTTCTCTATGTCTCTATCTACCCCCCTCTCTCTATTCATCCTCCCCTCTAGATAAATATCTCAAACTCAAGGACCAACATTTCATAAAACATCAAGAAAATGGACTCAAACTGCTGTGAGGAGGAAACTTGACTGTGTTTAAAAAATTAATTTAGAAATTCTTCAACCATGATCTTCATGAACTTCAGTAGAAGAGGCACACCTAGAAGTGCCTTTCTTAGATCCATTGTACAGAGAGTTGGTCACTGTTAGATCATCTAGCAGAAGGAGTCCGTACACCTGGTCATAAATGTGAAAATGCTAAACTCAGTTATAGCTTACTTTATTGGCAGCTAACAGCCAATATTTGAGCTCCTGTATATAATTTAGGGCACTCTAGATAGTTGAACATCTGTACACAGAGAAAAATAAAAATTTAATCTGACCTCTAAAAAAGAATGAAAAGGCAATTCAAATACTAGAGAATAGAGGAGAAAAATTCTTTTGAAATGTCAGAAGGGAAAAAAGTAAGTGTGTGATCAATAGTGCCAGATATTTGAGAAAAGATAAGGAGTGAGAAAAATCTCTCTATTTGTCTTGAAAGTGGGTGTCAAAGTCCTGGAAGTGTGTGTTATAATAGGGTGCTGAGACCGAAGCCATCTCACTAGAGAATGCTGTAATGATCTCTTTTTTAAAGGAAGCAGAGGTTCCAAACACTCGTTACAGAAGACAAAAAAATGAATGCAGGGGAAAATGGGACAGTAGTTTCAGTTGGGCCCTGGATAAAGTAATGCACTTGTCAGACTGATGAACGTCTGATGACAGTTCAAAGAAACACCAAGAAAAAGGAGAATGGAAATGTACTCATGACAGAAGGGTTAAGTGTGTGCCTAAGTTGGTAGGTCTGCATTGTAACTGGAATTGCAGGATGCATTTCTAATATAAAAACCTCTCTTATTTCCTAGCTAAATTATTTTAGTTAGGAGCCACAATGCTCTTTGGCTAAAATTGTCCGGTAAATTTGTCCCTAGTTTCTTCACCTTCTAATCTCATTAATCTGCTTTGGTTAACTCCCACTAACGGGAACCAATATAAGGATTGATTTTAGGCAATTTTAAATCTTCCTCAATATTAGTTCAGGTCCATACCAGGAGAAAATCCACTTGTCCTGAATGGATTGCACAAGGCTACTCAAGTGATTTCAAAAATGGGAAATCAGAAGATATTGAATTTTAAATATTAGATTATTTTATATTGGACTTTGGATCTAATATTAGATATTAAAGCGTAAAATCACATTGCCCTTATTGCTAGCCTTCTTCTTTATCTTGCTGAAGGATCAGTATTGTTTTAGTACGGTATTTGATGGCTCATGAGCCTACAGCACAAGGGGAAATATTTTCACTACTTATTGAATGGTGGACAGCCCAAGCTTTAAAACAAATCTTGCCCACGTTTAAATACTATAATTTATTAACATGTGATGGCAAAAACATAGTTTACTATGGTAGCAAAAGAAATCTAAAGCAGAACAAAATGAAGCAAAATACCAAGCTCATCTCCAAAGAAGAAAGGAATTCTGTTTGTGAGTCGCCTGCAATGCTGCCTTCCAAGAATACAGCCCTCCAAGGAGGATGCCTCTGTAGAGCTGGGTGAACTGACACCACAACAAAGCCAACAGGAAACAAAGCAAACAGGCAGGAAGATCATGGGACACACCTATTGGCTCATCACTATTTTTCAACTATATTTTTACATATGCTACTTTAGTGATTATTTGAGTAATACTTTGAAAACTCTTTAAAATCAGAAACAACATATATGCCATTGAGCCCTTTAATAAAACACACATTTGCCCCCTCCCAGCATTCCCTGCCTTGTTATTTTAATCACATGTTTTTCCATCCACTTATTTTAATTTTTTAATTTTTTATTTTTTTAATTAGATATATTTTTTATTTACATTTCAACTGTTGTCCCCTTTTCTGGTTCCCACCTCCCCCCCTGAAAATACCATAAGTCATCTTCCCTTCCCCAATCAACCCTCCCCCATTTCCCTGTCCTGGTATTACTCTACACTACGACATCAAGTCTTTCCAGAAACAAGATCCTCTCCTCCCTTTGATGTCTAATAAGACCATCCTCTGCTGCCTATGTGTCTGGAGCCATGGGTAACTCCATGTGTACTCTTTGGTTGATAGTTTTGTCCCTGGGAGCTCTGAGAGTACTGGGTGATTCATATTGTTGGTCCTCCTGTAGTGCTGCAAACCCCTTCAGCTCCTTGGGTCCTTTCTCTTTCTCATCCATTGGGGACCCTGTGCTCAGTTAATGGTTGGCTGAGAGTGTCCCCCTCTGTATTTCTCATGCACTAGCAGAGCCTTCCAGGTGACAGCTATATCTGGCTCCAGTCAGCAAGCACTTGTGGGCATCAATAGTTGTGTCTGGGTTTTGTAACTGTATATGGGATGGATCCCTAGGTGGGGTAGTTTCTGGATGGTCTTTCCCTCAGACTCTGCTCCACCTTTTGTCTCTGTATCTCCTTTTGTGGATATTTTGTTCCCCTTTCCACAAAGGACCAGATTATCCATACTTTGTTCTTCCTCCTTCTAGGGCATCATTTGATATGTGAAATGTGTCTTGGGTATTCTAAGCTTCTGGGCTAATATCCACTTATCAGTGAGTGCATACCATTGTGACCTCCCCCTGCCCACTGCTCTCAAGAATAGAAGGGAGGAATTGTGACTTCCCCCTGCTATCAAGAATAGCAGCCAGCAACCTGACCACCCACCTCCTGAAGAACAAGAAGAACCGGTTTCCAGCCTTCAGGGGAGGGGCTTGGTCTGCCTTTGATTCTTGGGAGAGAGGGATTATTAAAGATGGAGACTTGAACCAGAAGCCATGTGTTTTTGTGTCTCTCCATGTGTTTTCTCTTGCCCCCGTTCCTATACCCATCTTTCCTTCCAGAGAACCTGCTGTTAGAATGTGAGAGCTGGACTCTACATACCATGTGTGTTCTTTTGTGATTGGGTTACCTCACTTAGGATGACATTTTCCAGTTCCATCATAAATTCATTGTTTTTAATGGCTGAATAGTACTCTATTGTGTATATACACTTGAATTGCAAGATGATTCATTCCCAAGTAGCTCCTCAATGCACACTTCCCTTTCTTGAAGCCTTTTACCTGGCCCCTCATTTTTTATCCCTGCTACACCACTACCTGTTTGAAGCCTCCTTGACCAGTACTCTCCTTTCTTTTCTTATAGTTAGACTCATCTATTACCCCTACATGCATCCTGCCTACTCATGGTTGCTTCTAGTTTCCATATGTACTCCATGGTAAACACAAAACACAAGATTTAAATCTCATATGACAGAGAGCATGTAGCATTGGTTTGGGGGGACCTGTGTGACCTTACAAGGTATACTGTTTTTTAGTTTCATCCATTTACCTGAGAATTTCATGATTTTATTTGCCTCTACAACTGAGTGATTTCCAATGTTTATATATACTTCATTTCCATTATGATTAGAGGGGAGGGACCCTTGGTTGAAAAAAATGCTTGATGGATATAGGTTGATTCCATTTACTAGGTATTGTAAATAAAGCAGCAGTGAATGATATGCAAGTATCTAGGTAGTAAGATCAAGTGTTATTTGGGTATACACCCCAGAATTTTATAGCTATGTCATATGTTAGACCAATTTCTAGGTTTTTGTGAAAACTTTAGACTGATTTCTAGAGTGGCTTCACCATTTGACATCCTCATCACAGTATAGAAGGGTTTCCCTTTTCAGATGCCCACACCAGCATTTATTCAGACATATTTTTGTCTTCCTAATGATAGCCACTGCAGAAGTTGTACCATGGTGTATTAATGAAGTTTTTATGTGCATTTCCATGAAAATGAAATACAGTGAAAACTTTAAAGTATTTACTAGTCAGTTATATTATTTTCTTCTGAGAACTTTCTGTTCAGTTCCACATCCATTAAGTTTTTTCTTATCAACTCAGTTTTCTGAGTTCTTTGCATATTCTAGGCACTTACTCAATGTTTGAAGTTGTCTTAGTTAGGGTTACTATTGCTATGTGGAAATACCATGATCAAAAGCAAGTTGGGAAGGAAAGTGTTTATTTAGCTTATATCCACATCATAGTCCATCACTGAAGAAAGTTAGAACAGGAACTCAAACACAGCAAGAACCTTGAGGAAGGAGCTGATATAGAAGCTATGGAGGAGTGCTGCTTACTGGCTTGCTCCCCATGGTTTGCAAAGCTTGCTTTCTCATAGAACTCAGAACCAACAGCCCAGGGAGCCCTTCCCAAAAATGGTTGAGTATTCCTAGATCAATTACTCATTAGAAAAATGTCTGCAAGCCTGCCTATAGTCCAATCTTACAGAGGCATTTTCTCAGTTGAGGCTCCCTCCTCTCTGATAACTCTAGCATTCATCAACTTGACATAAAACTAGAACAGATATATAACTAACTAGCAAAGTTTCTTCTGCTATTATGTGGGCTACTTGTTCACTTTATTAACATTCCTTCTGTATGGATGCTTTATATTTTCCTGGTACTCAATTTTTTAATTGTTTGTCTTACACCCTGAAATTCCAGTGTCATAATTAGAAAATATTTTACATGCATCTTTACACAGAAGCATACATTTTATTTTTTCTATAGTTTCAGGATATCAGGTTTTAGGTTGGAGTCAAATTTGTGCAAAATAAGGGGTAAAATAATTTATTTTTCTGAATGTTGAAATCCAACTTTCTCAGCACCACTTGTTTACTATGCTGTTTATTGTCCAGTGTATAAGATGGGGTTGGGGGAGGGCGATGCAGGCATAGGGTATGGGTTAGCCAAAGCTAAGGATTTATGTTATAAAGAAACCTTATGAAAATCCACTAGTTTATAAGCTAATTAAAAAGATAACTTGTTTTGAGAAGTATGAACAGATGTACTGCACATTAGTGTGAACAATGTTACTCCCAGAAGACATAGGATGTAAAATGACTATCTTGCTGCTGGGGACAGGTACAGCAGCAGTAAGTTATTAGATAGAGAGGACCCAGAAATCCCCCAAAGCATTATTAGCTGTTACCATTGCTCTTGACTTCCCATCATAAGTACATGGTAAGTTCCTATTGCTGAAGACACCACACACATTTCTTGTAGACACAGAGAATTTAATCTTGAACTAACCATCTCTCTGCTGGCTAGCTTTCCTGGTACTGGGAGATAACACAGAGGATACTGGGAGAGGAAAATTTATCGAAGATCTTTTCTAGAGCTGGACTGTGAGCCTACTATAATAACGAAGAGAAATACTAAGCTCATCTACAAAGAAATAAGGTATTCTGTTTGTAAGTCATCTGCAATCCTGTCTTCAAAAGAAACAGTTCTCAAAGGAGGGTTCCTGTGTGCAGTTGGTTGTACTGACATCATAAAAAAGGCAGTGTGAAACAAAACATGGAAAGGAAGAAGATGGAGACTCATAGTCTTTGGCTCACTTGTCAGCCAAGATGTGCCCACTGGACCAATTGTGGCAAGACTGGTTATAGACATAACCAACTGTGCTATTTATTGAATTTGAAGGAAGAACATTCAAGCCTTGTATTGTAAACCTGGTCAAAATCCATGGCTAGAAAAATCATAGGTCCTGAGGAGAATCTATTGATGTTTTCTATAAAAGTCCATTTTCTCAAACCATCTACTGAACCACTACCACCACCACCACCACCACCACCGCCACCACCACCACCCTGAAGGCTCATAGAACATTGTGAAAGAGTCAGATGAACTGGAGTATAAAAGTATGAAACAGCTGGAGGATGGTGAAGAATCTTGTGAGATGCTGTTCAGTGAGTAAGACTTGGCTGCTGTATACGTGAACTCATAGCAACTGTCATTATCAAAACACAATAGGAAGAATATCAAGCCATCAAAAGTTTCAAAATGGATAGAGGAGGCTCTCTTCCACAGCCCTACCCCAAGCTGAGGAGCTATTGTTAGTTAATGGTTACTGGGGGACAGTCACTGTTTATGGGTATGGCCACATGTACATCTCTAGTCCTCAGTAAATGACACCACAACATGTGCATTAATTGGATGTAGAGAGTTAATAATTAATTGATGGTAAAGGGAAAAAGTATTTCATAGATTTATAAAGCAGGTTCAACTTTTTTAAAGAAAAAGATCTAGTGCATTTATTTAAAACAGTAATATTAATAATGATAAACAGTAAAATAATATTTATTTTTACCTTTTTATGTATTGAGGCCATCCTAAGTTCTGTACCACCAAGTACTTTTTCCTATATTAGATAATTTCAATCTCAAAACGATCAAAAAACACAATGAGGGATAGATAGACTATGCTCTTTTCCTAGGTTTACAGGTGAGGAAGCTGGACTGAAGCAATAGTCAAGGCCTTAAGGTTTAAAAGCTGCAGGATGCAAAGTTTCCAATGTGACTTTCTTTCATGGATCAAATCGGACTGGTTCACCACAGCTGACTGGCACCGACCTAGCTGATACTTTAATACGCATATTCTCTGAAGAGCAAAAGCATAAAATGTTCTTCACGTGGTCCAGTGTCAGGTGAATAATAATCTGATCATTAGCAACCGAGTACGAACTGGAGATTCTTCCCTAGGAATGGGTAGATTGTTGGAATTAGGGTTTTAATGTATGACCAAAATGAAATGGGAAGAGCGATGACTGAGTTCCACATTGTCCATTTAACACAGGACAGGTGTTTATTCTAAATACTGTAGCAAAAGCAGTTGGGTAATTTAAAGGTTCCACATGCTAGGAGTAAAGCAAGGCTTATATAGAACTTATGCATAAAGATCTTAAGCTCTGGATGCAGAAAAATGCCCTGTGTCCACAGGTCCTAAGGAAGAAAACAAAAAACAAGCTGGAAGCTGTAATGCAACCAGAGTGAAGAGTGCGGGGCCAGGTCATCCCTGGAACTACATGGACACCTCCTGGGAAGAAACGATAAGCAGAGAGAAAAGACGACCTTCAGAGAAGTTGAGTGGAGCAGGATTTGCCAAATTGATCTCACAAAAATATTAGTCACAAGGGTCCTCTCCCTCAAAGGGATTCACAACAGGATTCTGAATTTAAAATGAGAAGTCGCATGACGAGGACACTTGCCTCATTATAACCTAGTATTTCTCAAACTCTCTTGACAAATTAAACCCCTTGTCATGCAATGGTTATTTCAATGGCATTGATCTGACAGTCATTGCCCAGAATAAATGCTGGCAAACAGCTGGGAAAGAAACAATGTAAAAGAAACACAAAGAAACCCACTGGAGGAAAATGAAAAAAAAAATCAAAACATCTATTTTTGCTTTTGTTGTCTCATCCTTTTAAATTCATTATTTCAATATGTACCAGTGCACAATAACTTTTGTTTCTCTAAGTAGATGTGCATGTACTGCTGAACTGCATGCCAAACACATTTAGAAATTATCAGGGTAGAAAGATGACCATTTCGCAGGGTAGACATTACCAGACAGAATGCAGCCCTACCCTTTACAAACCTGGAAACTGTTTCATGTTCTTCTCTACTTTAGAGCCTTTTGATGCTTTTCCAAGATTAATGTTAGCTCCTGTAGTACCATGCTACCCATTGAGAACTGTTTCTTGTAAGCCCCAGCAACAGTTGGAACAATGGTATATGAGGTATTTCAAAGTTAATTCAAGTGCCTTCCATTTCAGAATAAATAGGAAAACAAATATAGGCACTATAGGATATTTTTATTGCTATCAAAAAAGTTTTAAAAGTATACAACAATTCACATATAGGTAGGTCTTTGATGTGTAAAATCAACAATTATTTTCTTTCTAATATTGATATCTACTTGGTTTCAAATAAAGGATTTTTATAAGCTCCCTGCCCCCCCAGCTACCAGTCCCAAAGAACTGATCTCAAAAAGCTCTCAGCTCTTAGGTAGAAAAAAATAAAAAAGAAAAGGGGAGAAAATCCATTCAGTCACTGTAGTTATTGGGATTTATAAAATCCTTTTCCACAAAGCCCTTAAAATTCTCTCTAAATAAGTTTGCTGATGTGAATTTAAAAATACAATCTGGATTTGCCAAAATATTATTAACCTTAAAATATCCGATCTTACTTGGGTTCCTAAGTCTTATGATTTTGACACTGTGCCATTTTAATACCATCTGAAAGGATGGAAGAGAGCTTGGTTAATGAAATGCCTGCTACAAAAGCGTCAAGAGCTGAATTCACACCCCCAGAACGGAGATCAAAGCTAGGCATGGTATATTGTGTCTGTGATCCCAAGATGCTGGGTAGACAGAGAGAGAAGGATACCTGGGTCTTGGTGGCCCAGTCTACCTACAATCATGAACTACAGGCTCATTGAAAGACTATGTCTCAAAATATACAGTGGAGACACAACTAAGCAGGACACTTCAGTGTCAGGTTTGATTCTCACATCCTTCATAGGTGAGCACATATACCCATTATAGTAAAATGCTAAGTTTTAAAGCACAAGCATGAATCCTAACCGTAGAAAGTAAGGAGAAAGTTTCTTAATATAGATTCTCTTCTAACAGACAGTAAATATTAATTCTGGTCACAGAACAGATCAAACCATTCTTCCCTAATTTTAGAATCTTCATAGATGTCTATAATGACCACACTGTAGTGTTCTTAAGTCTTAAGGATATCACCCATTTAAGGACTGAAGCCATAGACTTAAATCTTGAATGAACCAGGCAAGCAGAGATGCTCTGTGTGTGAATGGGATGGACCAAGGGCGTCTAGAGGAAATCCCTGATTTTAGGTACCAGATAATGGAGCCAAAGGTACCCAGTAGAAGTTCATATCCAGTTCTAACAAATTCTATGATTCTATTTTCAAGAGAAAGCTTAACAGCCCAAAGTTTAGGCGACTGTATCTGAGGGTCAAGTCCAGCTATTCAGTGGAATTTGTGCTGGGGCAACAAACTCTCTGATTAGTAATTGTGTTTAATTATTGCCGGAAAAATCAGCGTTTAAGCTTCCCAGGCAAGTCTGCCTTTGGTTTGACTCTTGTTTTGTCACCAAAGAAAGTTAAACCTTGGCACAAAGTTCTTGATCTCTTCAAGATGTTAGCTGCTACACAGCTGCCAGTGGCAACAGCCTTGAAGCATTATGGTGATGGTTGAATGCTGTAAACAAAGAGCCAGGCTCGCTTCTAAGAAAATACTACATGCTTTCTGTACTATTGTTGACAATGATGAAAAGCAAAGCAATTGTGAGGTTGGGGCCTTGTCTGCAAGCTGTATGCGTTTGAACAGTGGGCTTTTGTTGGTGTTTTAATTTCTGGTTTGTGGCAAATGCAAGAGGGAAAGAATGCAGAAGAGGAAAAGCCTGCACCCTGTCTGTACATTCTTGCATGCTCCTGAGACACTTCTCCAGCTCAGGTTTCTAAAGTCATTCTAGGAACCTGGTCGACTGGTTAAGAGTTGAGAGCAGTGGAGTCAGACTGGGTTTGAATGCCAAGGGAGGCTTTCTTAGAGGCATGGGATATATAATATCATAGTGAATTAAAGATTATATGACCTACCTTATAGTGTTCTAATAAAGAAATGACATAAAACCTTTAAACCTATGTCTAGACCATGGCAACTGTATACGAAATGATGGCTATTTCTGTAGCTCAGCCTCTGATAAATCATTTATTATAAAAAGTGCCATTGTACGTCCTACCCAGGAAAGAAAAAAATTCAAATTATAATGCTTTATTTGTAGAAAGTCTATATTATGAATAAATAAAAAGTCTCTAGGTCTTTATGTATAACTTCATAGAAACCATTTTGTATACATATATGGAAAGGACAATAAATCTTGAATTGATTGTATTATCTTTGCTGAATACTTTGCAACTTGCACGACATTTCTATCCGATATGAGCCAATCAATTAGAGGGTTTGAAAATACATCAGAGGACTTCTTTCTCTCTTTATCCTCCTCTCTCTCACGGTCAAAAAATATGTAATTTCAAATTTTTATAAGACACACATTAATATAGAGAATAATATAGTATCCCTATAACCCAAGGTGACCCTTTCTACGAATACACAATATCTAGGGCAGCAATCTTCATAAAAGGGCTTTTTTGGCCATCTGCAGGATTTTTTTCTCCCCAGCTGCTAACATCATTTTGTAAGTTTTGATGCTTACATTTTCTTTATTTTAGCACAAAACCTTCAAAGGAAGGTTTTCAGGCAAGAATCTGGATTTTTTTCCCAATCACCCTGATATGATTTGGTTTTCAAATATCAAGTAGCTGTCCTTGTTCAGTCATGTCATAAGCATTGCAGCCGGTCTTGTGCACATGTAGATAATGACAAAGAGCCACCTCTGCACCTGTCAAGCAGTGACCATAAGACACTAGGGGTTGGGAAGGGGCATTTTGCCTTAGCAATATTGAAATGAGAGGCAGGGATGGACCTTCAGCTTGACACAACAAAACAAAACAACCAATCACAAAACAACCCAGGAGATTTAAGAACTTGGTTTCCCTTTCAATGGCATTAATTGTATTTACAAATGACTTTACCAAAACAAATTCTTGAATGACATATTCTCTGTCATGTACATCCAAGGATGCCTTTTCATATCAATAGCAATTTAAAATCTTCCATCCTGCTTCCATATACCTCCATTGTCTCTGAGCCTAGAATGATGCACATGAGAACTAAGAAAAAAATTAACCAGTTAAGATGGGTCGTATGGTGGAGATCTGGCTTTTCTCTACTTAAAGCTAGACTGCATCCTTACTATATTCTATAATTTAGAAATAATAACAGGGTGGATCTGTTCTATAAACTGATCAATAATGTTACCTGGGCATGATGAATCTAATGCTATACAGTGACTTTATTCTCCAAAATTTAAATTTTATTTTATTGTATCATTACTGGGTGATTAAAATTTTTGTTGAGTCTATTGTTTTGATCTTCATGACTAAACCCTCTGCTCATTACATTCACAGTGATTTTTAATTCTTGATTTCATTGCCTCAATATCCTGCGTCTGGGTGATTTGATTAGCTACAATGTTGGGTCTGCTTTTTCCTATTTTCAAATAAGATTTTGATTTCAGTTATTGTCATTTGTATTATAGAAGTTGCTCTTCTTCCCCAGGTCTGTTTTTACTCAATGAAGACACTGACCTTTCTAATTTCATTAAGAGTAAATCATAGGTAATTTCTGAAAGCATGCCTTCTATCTCATGAAACTGACAGACATATCTCTAAGTATCTGCAAGCCAACTCTGTTATGATACAGAATTACTGCAGTTGTTTTCATCTTTGAGATGGATGTCTTGATATTTTTGCCCTTTGAGTTAAGTTTTTCTTGAGCACCTTAAATGGTTGCAATTGTTCTTTTTGGAGAGAAGGATTTATTAGAGAATTGATTTTGCCGCCTTAAATTTCAGCTGGTAGTGCTCAAACTTCAGAACAGATAAGCATCACCTGGGGAAATGTTTTTAAGAATCTAGACCCTAGGAAATATACCCCTGTTTATAACTCAGTATAATGCAAATCATGTATCCACACTCATCATTTGTTTTATGTTTAATATGAAAATTTTAGATATACATAAATTAAAACAGTAATACAGTGAGCCACTATGCATTTATCATTGTTTTAGACAACATCTATATTTTGCTAATCAAGAGTCTTCCTTCATCATAGATCATGTTTTTCTTCATTTTTATAAGAAATATTTTGGCAAAATACTGTACAATATATCTTATGTGCTGTATCATTTTTCCTTAAATCTATCAAATATTCCCCATTTGCTGAGACCTTTTTCTTTAAACAATTGTAATTGATATGATCACATATAGAAAATTTAAAGGTAATTTCCAATATCTTATCAGGAATAGTCCATTTCCAACATCATCTAGTAATCCAAGCATTCTTCTGTAGTTTGACTCTTGACTCACTCCCATGCAGTGTCTATGTATATGGCTGAATACAGTGATGTTGCTCATCTATATACAGTTCCATTGCTTATGTCAAAGGAACATTTTAAAGGCTTCTTCTCTAGGCTCTAGACTAGATGCTGGCTTTTGATCCTTTCCAGAGTGAGGCTGTTTACCCACAGATACTGAAACCATTCTATCTTACAGCAATGATGGATATAGACAAGGATTATCAAGAAACTATGAACCAGCAAACAAAATCTAGAACTAAAAGCAAATCCACAGTCCAGTTCTACTGTCTGGCACTAAGGATACTCATTGCTTAACGTTCACAAATGCCTAAATACAGCTGACATAAGATAACCTTTTATTACAGGCAAGATATTCTTATAGGTCCCTATTCACACAGAGTCTTATTTGGAGACATAGTCAGTGATTGAAAGCAGAAAGAAACTAGCAGTTATACATGTTTTGCGATACAATGCAGAATTTTGTGGCAGGTAACAAAGGAGAAATGCAAAAACAGAGCTGGATGGGTAACTAAGACATGAGAAGGGGATTCTAGCAAAAAGCAGTGAAGGACCAGGCAGGACAACATGCTCCATGCAGACCAGCCTCAGTGGTGATCATAGCTAATGTAATCGTGTAGTAAGCACAGAAGAGAACACACTTAGTCCCCATTGAATTTTTAATTCTTCATGTATTTTATTTACCCTACATATGCAAAATAGAATAAGAAAAAATAGAATAATGTAATTAATATGACCTCATTGTTTTCACTGTTAGAAATGGATCATGGGGGGGAAATGAGATAACATTTATGTTTTCCAAGCTCTAATGGTCTAGTGAAAAACTTGGAGAAATGAGTTTGTGAGATAATTGACATGCTTTTTAATTTGAGATATAAATCAGATAGGGGAAGGAGAGAACTAAAGACACAGAAGATAGGAATGTAAGATGACTGTGGAACATTATCCAATCATTTGAGAATAAAAGATATTATTCCCAACACTCACAGAAAGGTACCAGGTGTGGGGTATTCAGAACAATTTAGGATGTATGGGCAGCTAGACTGTTCCAAGGAATAGTTCTTTAACACACATGACATATAAATCCTGCAGGAAAGGACTGCATTTGTCAGAAAAGAACATGTTTTCAAAGGAAGATAGAGATGAGGCCAGAGAGATGTCAAAGCCTTGAGAGTATATGGATACTATACAAAATTTAGAAATAGACTACCTCTGGATGAAGAGCATAAGACAATACTGACAGGAGGATCTGAATAGACCCATGAGAGAGACACTTTACTAAACACATGAGATCAAAATGGGAAAATGAGTAGGAAGGCAGTGTTGCTAATGTTTTACAGAAAATAGTTGTTTCCAACAATGTGGCATGAATACATGTTATCTGCATTTTACAGCAATCTAGAAGGAATTAAGGAGTTTGACCATAGAAGATACATGTGGTACTTTAATGTAGGCACATCTCATTTTTACTCTTGCTATATCATTCTGGGACAGAAAAAATGAGAATAGTTTAACATAGACACAGAGCTGAGAGGAAAGATTATAGAAACCGATGGAGAAATTAGGAAGAAATAGGCATTCTATATCAAGAGAAATAACTTAAATCCTAGGGCTTAGTTGACTGAAAGACTGAAAAAGAAGATGGATCAGGTATATAGACCTTCGGCGCATGTATAAGAGATACAACATCAACAGAGGAACCTGAAATCTTATGAGGACTCAATGATTGCTCTTTGACAATATTGGGATAGGATTGTGATACAGTAATATATGGTGTGAATCCTGTGTTCATTAGGGAATTTGATAGTCAAATTCATTACAGACCGTGGGACTGGAATGACTCAGGATTAAAGGAGGAAGTTGGATGCCAACTATTAACTACTATAGTAGGAAAAATTTACTACACTAAGAGTTACCAGACTTTATTCCTATTTAGACTTTATAAAGTTTTACACCAGACCCTCCAACTTCTGAGTATGCCCCAGAGATTCTGGCTACCTTCTGAGGGACAACAACACCCCTTTCTCTCACTTGTCCCCCAACCCCATAAAACTGAACTAGTTCTCTGAAGCTCTTCTGGGGTGGAGGGTGTTCTTTACACAAGTACTCCCTGCCGACCACGCCCCTGCATTGCACCTACCCACCCTGGTCTAAGAGCAATGGGCTAGGCTATGCTGAGGGGGAATGCATAGACAAGCATCAAAAGGCTACAGAAATAGGCAGATCAGATGGTTGCAGATGGAACCTGAATAATACCACCACTAACAGGGTAAATACAGAGGAAAGGGGCGTAGAGATGGATAGGCTAAAAGAAGTGAGAGGCAAATGAGAGTGGATGAAGGTAATAGTTCCAATAGTCAACGAGGACCAATGAATAGTAACAGATCAGTAAAAGATGTTACAGAGACTGTCTACCGAATTCAGCAGTTCTTCATCCACTTTTGGAGCCTAAATTGAATATTTGTTAAATATTTGTTTTGAAAGTGTTTGGTTCTGGGAATTGACCCAAGGGCATGCCAGATGCTATGTAGGAACTTTAGGCTAAGTCCCACCCTCAACCTGCTTTTTGCTTTGTAATTTTGTAACAGGTCTAACTAAGTGGCTAGAGTTGATCTCATCCAAGCTCTGTACCTCAAGCTGGCCTTGAACTTGCAGTCTTTCTGTCCTAGCCTTTGGCATAGCTGGGATCACAGGCCATCTTGATTCTGGCACACCTTATACTAGCTAACATTTCCTGTTCACATCATCTGAATACTCTATACATGTGTATTTCTTTTGTTGCATTTATAGCAATAACTGTAAATGACAACCCTGAATTTTACATACATTGTACATATAAATCATCCATTTACAAACCTGTAAAACCTGCATGATCACTGTTGTTTTATAACAGTGAAACAGTGTTTCTGTTGCAATGAAATATGGATCTGAGGCTAAATCCTGAAGATTTTAAGCCTTCCCTTTCTGCTAACACCACAAACACACAGTGGGAGTGGGTATCTGCAGCCAGGTCAGGGATGTAACTCACTGTACCAGCTCAAATTCACAAAGCAAGAGTTGAGACAATGCTTCCTATACTTCCCAAACAACTCTAATGTAATCACACGACCTCTTTCTGACACTGAAAAAAACTGAATACAGTGTAAAATTCCGAGGATGATTTTAATTAAAAAGTATTTTCAAAAGCAAACATGAATGGAATTTGCATAAGGGCCAGTGAAGATCAGATGTCTGAATGTTACAAAGATTTCATGCTCTTAGCTTTGCATTACTTTGAGTGAAGGACTTTTGACTTAAATATGGTCAAATGATCTTTTGTGTTGGAACACTCTGAACTTCAGATGAATTCAGAATTTAAAATATTTAATTTATTTAAGGCAATGCTATACATAATAGATAAGTAAGTGTAACCAACATAAAGGAAATGCTGAGGGAGTTTATGTGCAAACACTGACTGTGAACTCTCACCAACACTTGTAAGCATCTCTAGGAAAAGAAAAACTACTCTGTCCTCTCCAACATCAATCCCACCACACTGACCAGCTTTTTCAAATTATCTGCTTTCAAAACATGCTTTTGTATAGCCTGGCAAAGATGATGGTACAGGTTCACTGACAGAAGCCCCTACATTTTGAGTTATTGGCTTAGTGGAGTGGAGACAAATGGAGACAGAGAGGATAATCGCCTTCCCATTCTTGCTCTAACCTGGCTCTGGCACGGTGAGACATATGGTGGTAAACATGCCTTTAGCCTGCAGGTCCTCAAACATGCTCCTTGTCGAAGTCCCTTGGGGATGCAGCATGGGACTTTGGCTGTATTCAGACCAAAATGTAGCCCGGGGGTCTTCAATTTTTGGTATGAGTTAGAATCACAGGTGGAGGTGTCATTAAAATTAAATTTCTTGGATTCCACTTTAGTCAGATTACATAAAAATCTCTGGAGACAGGCCCCTGGCAATCCTGCTGCCCTCAGCTCTGGTCTTGCTTCTGATACCAATCACAACTACAGAACCATTGCCCTGGCCATCAGCCCCCCTCCAGCCTGGACTGTGATCATTTGCTGTGTGGCAGATGGTGCTAATGAAGAAGGCTCTGGCCTGGTAGCCTAGTGTTGGCAGTGGTTGCTGCCCGTCAAATTTACTCTTCTTCTTAAAATCCTTTGTCTCTCTTCCACTAGAAACAAAGCAAAACTAAAAGACAAACCAAATACTTTTAAAAACATAGAAGAAGAGAAATGTGGAAAATGTGCACATGAAAGCTAGGTACTGATTACCATACTGGTTCATGGCTGCTGTTTTTAGTCTTAGTATTGTGTTTTTAAACAGTTATAACAATTTATGGAATCATGTTAATTCATGTTGAATATGTGCCTATGGATTAATTAATGAATTATGTGATCTTTACATTACTACATCCTCATATGGAATAAATAATTACATACTGCTACTGTATTTATGAAGCTGGAGCTTAGAGGGGCCACAGAGATAATAACTGATTCCTGGTTTGGTCACAAGAATATCATCTTTCCTTCTTATTTTTATGCTCAACATATGCATGTTTCTAAGATGTTACAAACCATTAGAATGAACACTCATGGTGATCAGATATCCTTGTAAGTAAGACTCTACCATTTGCTCCCCAAATGCTCACAATCCAACAATTGATTATATTTATATATACATGAACATTGATATGAATTACCTTTATATCTATTCCCAATTCCCTTTTTGGGAGAAAGTCCTGGAAAATAAAACAACATGCCAAACAAAAAAAACATATTTTCAAAATGTAATTTTTATATTTAAAGTAATACTTGATATGCAGTGCCAAATTAATTTTTTAAAAGATTATAGAAATTATTTTAATTCTTAAACTTATCCTGACCAAAATGTTTAGGCAGCCAATGATTCTCCCTATCAGCTTAGTGCTAGTGACCATATCCATTCATGTGTCTGTGGTAACATTTCCCATTGTTTCTTGACGGTAATTCCTAAAGGAACTGCTGGATCAATAAGTACACACATTTTCAAAGCTGTTAATATTTGAGAACATTTCTAAACTGTTAGTTGTAAAGGTCACCTTTTTATTCCCACCAGCAGAATCTGTGAGAGGCTGTTTCTTTAAACTCTTGTCAACAGGAAACATCTTGTTTCAATCTATACGTTGAAGAGTCAACCAATTAGATCAGCTTTGCATATATGTTGACTCATCACTTTTAATTTTTATTTTTCAAATTTCTTGTGTTTTACCATTACTTAAAATGTATTTTAGATATAAATTTTTTCTTATTAGTTTAAAAACAGTCATTTGTATTACAATGATTTTAAATGCCTCTAGTGTGTCTACCATTTGTCCGTGTGATTATGGATGATTTTGAGGTAACTAAGTACAAATTTAAATATGGTTGTATCTATAAATATTTTCCTTTTGGCATCTAATTTGGGTTTAGATAGAATTTAGAAAAGTTATTCTCATTACACTAAATATAAATATTCATATATACTTTTCAATATCATTTATATATGTTGAATAACTACCTTTGGTACATTTGCAGCATAATTTGGGGTAGACAATAATAGAAAAACTATTTTATATTTGTTCTTTAGTCATATAATTAATCAGCTAAGTCAGCAATATTTCTTGAGCAATTCTTTTTTTCTCTGTGAAAGGATGCCCTTGAATACATGCATTGTACATCTCTGAAAGATTTTTAAATATCCCTCCAAGTGTAATCAATAAAGATTCTAATTTATTGATTGGTCCATATAGTCTCATTCATCCAGTTTATGCATATTCATGAAAAATTTGATAGATAAGGGACAGAACCAAAATTTTTCTCAATTTTATTATAACTATATATTTAAGCAAGACTTTCTCTTTGTTAGGCACTTAGTTATCTCATATACAGCAGCAAGTTTTTATGTAATTTTGGAGCTATTTTGTTTATGTCCACATTTAAAAAAAAAAAAAGCTGTAGATAGGTGCCGGTGGTGCCTGCTCTTAGAAATACCTTTCACACTACTTAACAAATTATGTCTCTGAGTCATACAATAAGTCACCGAATGTGTTAGCTGTGTTAGGTTCACGTCCGATATCTCCCCATCATCATCTCAAGGCTCTTAATATGACATTTGTTTCTAATAGTGTTCCATTTGAATCTCTTCTGCTGTGCATCTAAATATAAAGGTCGGTTTTTAGAGCTCTTGAGCCAAAGTTGATCGAATTAGGCAATCATAGAACTATTAATAATATTAGAACTATTTCTCCATGCATTTCCTTACACATTATATGTCTGCCTGAATTGGTAACTAATGGTATAGGAGCATTGAATAGAGAAAATGAAAAATCAGCACACATGCTGAAGAGATAATGCACACTGAACTAAATACACAAACGTTAAAGACTGTTTTACCAAATGTTGAGGTCAATGCTTGTTTGGTGTAGACATATCTGCAATTATAATTGTTTTCCATTGGAATGTGATTTCATATAAAATATTCTTTGCTTTCTTGTTAAATCAATGCATGAAAATTAATGTAAAAATCAATTGACTACAAATCTATTCTTTAGGCAAATTATATCATAATATATGAGCGAGAGAGCCTATCTACTAATAAGATTGTGCAATAAACATCAGCACAACATTTTAAAGAAATTACTCATGGCTAGGCTGTATAGAGCATTCATCACATAAGAATGAGCAAAAAAAAGAAAAGTGGCCTTAGGCAGGGGTAATAGAATACACGTGATATGAAAGAGTGCAGCCATATTGTGGATGGAAATATTTAAGCACAGCTAGGGCAGGAGAAAGTGGCAGAAGAGTAGAAAGGGGGAAATGGTTAATCAAAACTGGCAATGTTTGAAAAAACTTAAGAAACCTATTACTTTGTAAGCGCGTACACACATTTAAAGGAGCTAAATGTAAGTATGGGTGGTTAATGTGACTCTCCAGAACTGAGATAGGTTATTAAATAAAAGTCACAGTGCCAGGCATAGGATATCCCCTTAGGAGTGTTAATTATAAATGTTCCATAATTTCCTTTCCCCAAAGAGTGCAGGATATTGCCATGGCTGTGGGCTACCCACCATAACTAGAAAGAAAGACAACTGTTGCTGAAGACACCACAAAATTTAGTTACTGGTTATAGAGAAACTTTTCCCTTGATACCTTTGATGGTGTTGAAAGGATGAGAAAAATCATGCACCATCTTACTCTGTGATAGACACTGCCTACTATGATATTGACCTTCCTGGCAAGATGTCCCCACTGGTGCCATAATGAAATTAATGTTATGTGGTTAAGCAATCACTTGCTGATTGTATTTAAGTCCTACTTTATGGGTGGGAATTCATTTCGGGTAATGTATACCTTGTCCAGTACCAGTGGTTAGGAAGGTTATAGGGCCCAGGAAGGACTTATTACTACCGTTTTGCTAAATGGGCATGTTGCCAAATTGTCTTGTAAATACTTCTGCTTCTATGTAAAGATCAGTGATGCTCTCAGCTTTGGTCAGGAAAGTTTATGCTTGCATTGTGCAATGGTTAATGCACATAACTTAAACATAACTGATCAAAGGGCTTAGAATAAATGGCTGGCAAGTGCTCAGTACTAAGTAGAACAACTGTATCCCTGCCCCTTTCACACCACTAGGGCTCAATATACACCATGGATGGGGGAAAAGGAATTCAAGAACCAGGTAATGGGGAAAGTCTTGCAAAAGACACGCACTTTTCAGACTCGACATGGCTGCTGTATTCATAAACTCATAATAGCCAAGATAACTTGCATAAGACCTGTTTAAGAGCAAGGCTTTCATATTTCAGCTTGAATGTGGGTGGGGATATAAAATCTCACCCCCAGCTGAGGAGCATACAGAATTAACAGCTGCTAGGAATGGGAGAATCATTCTTTTTTCTCACTATTATAATAACATATAAGTTACTTGTGACCTAGAAAATTATACCATATACACACATGTGCAAGCAAGCTTAGTTTAAATGAGTGGATATTTTTTTAAGACATGAAGATAGGAAAAATATATGTTTGGAAGAAAAACAAACATTTTGCTGGCTTCTCCTGGAGTTCCAGGAGAAGTTGGAATACATTAAATATTATGTATAATACCGTGTGTGTGTGTGTGTGTGTGTGTGTGTTTGTGAATATATATATGTAAATTTTTCAAAGAAAGTGAAAACTATCTTTAAAAGAAAAAAAGGAAGAAAGAGACATTATTTCTCCACTGAGGAATCTTACTCTCCTTTAGTTAAAAATACAAAATGTAATCTGAAGTGTGACAGATATAAACACAAAAAAGATCATCACGAGGAACCTTATCCTACAGAAATGACATTGAACTGAGACTGAAAAGATAAGGGAAGGTCAAGGGGGAAGACACATATGAAATAGAACAGTCATGATATAGGAACTTGCAAATGTAAACAGCAAGGAAAGGTTAGCATGTCTAAAAATTGGTGAAACTATGAAACTATGGAATTAACACTTCCATTATAAAAGGAGGTGGGGCAGAAAGATGGTGAAAGCTTACTTGATTACTGACATGAAGAAGTCAATGAAGACAAAAGGATAAAACTGAGATGTGGAGTGATCATGCAGAGGTTTTAGAGAAGGGAAAGGGAGATAAAGTCAACAACACCAGGCAAAGAGACTGACCTCCTCCAATGTAAAAACATGGAGAACACTGTATTTGCAGACCATATACATTTTAAATTTGTGCTACAAAGATGGGAGAATTATTAGTGTTTTGTATTCTTACTAAGTAGATTGAAGGGAAGAAAGGCTCGGGAGAGCTGTTTGGAAGAAAGAGATGGAGCCAGGCACGGGTACTCTGCCCTGTGGAGAAGGTGGAGTCACCATCTTTGTCCCCAGCCAGACAAGACAGACGACCCCAGGTACTGAGCTATCCTGACAATTGAGCTGTTGGCTGCAGCCTGCGCCCAGGACCTGGGAGAGTAGTGGTTCATCTGTGTGCCAGCCAGGTGTGGGGCCGGTGCCCTGAGGGATCCCCACTGCCATCTTCACTCTCTGACAGAGCAGACGGCAGTACCAGGTTGAGTCCACAGAGACAACCCAAGCATAACATTGCTTGGGGCAGGACACACCAGGCCTCCAACTGCACCCAAGAGAAGGGCAGGACATCAGCAAACTGTGCCAGGGGAAACCCAGCCATCCAGTGTTGTGGAAATAGCCTTATAGGCTCAAAGGAGGTTGAAGCACCAGTCAGTGACAACAAGACCAGCTAATACCAGTGAGAACTAGATGGCAGGAATGTTACTAACAGAAATCAAGGCAATATGGCAGCATCTGAACCCAATTCTCCATTAACAGCAATTCCTGGATACCCCAACACACCAGAAACACAAGATTTGGTTTTAAAATCACTGGTCATGATGCTGTTACAGGAACACATGAAGGACATAAATAAATCTCTTAGCAAAATTCAGGAGGAAATGGATAAAAAGTTAGAAGCCCTTAAAAGGGAAACACAAAAATCATTGAAAGAAATTCAGGAGAATACAGAAGCCAATAAGGAGGAAACACAAAAATCACTTAAAGAAATACAGGAGAACTTTGGTCAACAGGCTGAGATCATGAAAGAGGAAAAACAAAAATCTGTTAAAGAATTACAGGAAAGCACAAACAAGCAAGTGAAGACGCTGGGCAAAACCATCCAGGATCTAAAAACAGAAGTAGAAACAACTAGGAAATCACAAAGGGAGACAAATTTGGAGATAGAAAACTTTGGGAAGAAATCAGAAATCTGTTGTATCAACAATAGAATACAAGAGATAGAAGAAAGAATCTCAGCTGCCGAAGATACTATAGAAACCATGGACTCAGCAGTCAAAGAAAATGCAAAAAGCTTGTAACCCAAAACTTCCAGGAAATGCAGGACACAATGAGAAGGCCAAACCGAAGGATCATAGATAGATGAGAGTGAAGATTTACAACTTAAAGGGCCAGCAAATATCTTCAATAGAATTATGGAAGAAAACTTCCCTAACCTAAAGAGAGAGATGCCCATGAATATACAAGAAGACTACAGAACTCTAAACAGACTGGACCAGAACAGAAATACCTCCTGTCACATAATAATCAAAACCCAAAATATACTAAACAAAGAAAGAATATTAAAGGCAGTAAGAGAAAAAGACTAAGAAACATATAAAGGAAGACCTATCAGATTCACACCAGACTTCTCACCAGAGACTATAAAAGCTAGAAGATCCTGGGCAGATCTCATGCATACTCTAAGAGAACACAATTGCCAGCCAAAACTACTATACCCAGCAAAACTCTCAATCACCATAGATGGAGATACCAAGATATTCCATGACAAAATCAAGTTTAATCAATATCTTTCCACAAACCCAGCCCTACAAAGGATAGTAGGAGAAAAACACCAATACAAGGAGGGAAACTACACCCTGGAAAAAGCAAGATAGTAACCTTCTTTCATCAAACCCAAAAGAAGATAAGCAATCAAATATAAAAAACAACATCAAAAATGACAGGAAGTAATAATCACTATTCCTTAATATCTCTTAATATCAATGGACTCAATTCCCCAATAAAAAGACATATACTAACAGACTGGATACATAAACAGGACCCTACATTTTGCTGCATACAGAAAACACACCTCAGTGTCAAAGACAAACACTATCTTAGAGTAAAAGGCTGGAAGACAATTTTACAAGCAAATGGTCTCAGGAAAGAAGCCGGGAGTAGCCACTCTAATATCAGATAAAATTGACTTTCAACCTAAAGTCATCAAAAGAGACTCTGAGGGACACTTCTTGCTGGTCAAAGGAAAAATACACCAAGAAGAACTCTCAATCCTGAACATCTAGGCTCCAAATGCAAAAGTACCCTCATTCATAAAAGAAACTTTACTAAAGCTCAAAGCACACATTGCACCTAACACAATAATTGTGGGTGACTTCAAGACTCCCCTCTCCTCAATGGACCAATCAGGAAAACAGAAACTAAACAGGGACACGGTGAAACTAATTGAAGCTTTGGACCAATTAGAGTTAACAGATATATATAGAACATTTCATTCTAAAGCAAAAGAATATACCTTTTCCTCAGCACCTCATGGTACCTTCTCCAAAATCATCCATATAATTGGTCACAAGACAGACCTCAACAAGTATAAGATCAAAATAATCCCATGCCTCCTATCAGATCACTATGGAGTAAAAGTAGTAACAACAGAAAGCCCATATACACATGAAAACTGAACAATACTCTACTCAATGATACCTTGGTCAAGGAAGAAATAAAGAAATAAATCAAAGACTTTTTAGAATTTAATGAAAATGAAGACACAACATACCCAAATCTATGGGACACAATGAAAGCAGTGCTAAGAGGAAAACTCATAGCCCTGAGTGCCTCCAAAAAGAAAATGGAGAGAGCATACACTAGCAGCTTAATGACACACCTGAAAGCCCTGGAACAAAAAGAAGGTAATTCACCCAGGAGGAGTAGAAGGCAGGAAATCATCGAACACAGGGCTGAAATCAATCAAGTAGAAACAAAGAGAACCATACAAAGAATCAACAAAACC
The DNA here is from genome assembly GCF_947179515.1 of Apodemus sylvaticus. Classification (NCBI taxonomy): domain Eukaryota; kingdom Metazoa; phylum Chordata; class Mammalia; order Rodentia; family Muridae; genus Apodemus; species Apodemus sylvaticus. The sequence goes on along the minus strand of NC_067475.1, from coordinate 53,520,664 downwards.
AGGAGCTGGTTCTTTGAAAAAATCAACAAGATAGATAAACCCTTAGCCAGACTAACCAAGGGGCACAGAGACAGTAACCAGATTAACAAACTTAGAAATGAAAAGGGAGATATAACAACAGAAATTGAGGAAATTCAAAAAATCATCAGATCCTACTACAAAAGCCTATACTCAATACAACTGGAGAATCTGGAGGAAATGGATAGTTTCCTGGACAGATATCAAACACCAAAATTAAATCCGGATCAAATAGATCATCTAAACAGTCCCATAACCCCTAAAAATATAAAAGGGGTCATAGAAGGTCTCCCAACCAAAAAAAAAAAAAAAAAAAAAAAGCATGGGACCAGATGGCTTTAGTGCAGAATTCTATCAGACCTTCAAAGAAGACCTAACAGCAATACTCTTCAAATTATTCCACAAAATAGAAACAGAAGGAACACTACCCAACTCGTTCTATGAAGCCACAATTACACTGATACCAAAACCACACACAGATCCAACAAAGAAAGAGAACATCAGGCTAATTTCCCTTATGAATATTGAGGTAAAAATACTCAATAAAATTCTTGCCAACTGAATCCAAGAACACATCAAAACGATCATCCACCATGATCAAGTAGGCTTCATCCCAAGGATGCAGGGATGGCTCAATATAAGGAAATCCAGCAATGTAATTCACTACATAAACAAACTCAAAGAAAAAAAAGCCACATGATTATTTCATTAGATGCTGAAAAAGCATTTGACAAAATTCTTTCATGCTGAAAGTCTTGGAAAGAACAGGAATACAAGGCCCATACCTAAACATAGTTAAAGCAATATACAGCAAACTGGTAGCCAACATCAAACTAAATGGAGAGAAACTTGAAGCAATCCCACTAAAATCAGGGACTAGACAAGGCTGCACTCTCTCTCCATATCTTTTCAATATAGTACTTGAAGTTCTAGCTAGAGAAATTAGACAGCATAAGGAGGGCAAAGGGATACAAATTGGAAAGGAAGAAATCAAATTATCACTATTTGCAGATGATATGATAATCTACTTAAGTGACCCAAAAAACTCCACCAGAGAACTTCTACAGCTGATAAACAACTTCAGCAAAGTGGCTGGTTATAAAATCAACTCAAGCAAATCAGTAGCCTTCCTATACTCAAAGGACAAACAGGCTGATAAAGAAGTTAGGGAAATGACACCCTTCACAATAGCCACAAACAATATAAAGTATCTTGGTGTGACTCTAACCAAACAAATAAAAGATCTGTATGAGAAGAACTTTAGGTTTCTGAACAAGGAAATCGAAGAAGATCTTAGAAAATGGAAAAATCATCCATGCTCTTGGATAGGCAGGATTAATATAGTTAAAATGGCCATCAACGCAATCCCCATCAAAATCCCAACTCAGTTCTTAGAGTTAGAAAAAGCAATTCTCAACAGTAAAAGAACTTCTAGGGGAATCAGTATCCCAGACCTTAAGCAATACTACAGAGCAATAGTGTTAAAAACTGCATGGTATTGGTACAATGACAGGCAAGTGGTCCAGTGGAATAGAATTGAAGACCCAGAAATGAATCCATACACCTATGGTCACTTGATCTTTGACAAAGGAGCGGGAAACATCCATTGGAAAAAAGATAGCCTTTTCAACCAATGGTGCTGGTTCAACTGGAGGTTAGCATGCAGAAGATTGCGAATTGATCCATTCTATCTCCTTGTTCTAAGCTCAACTCCAGGTGGATCAAGGACCTCCACGTAAAACCAGATACACTGAAACTAATAGAAAAGAAACTGGGGAAAACCTTTGAGGACATGGGCACAGGAAGTTCCTGAACAGAACACCAATAGCTTATGTTCTAAGATCAAGAATTGACAAATGGGACCTCATAAAATTACAAAGTTTCTCTAAGGCAAAGGACACTGTCAAAAGGACAAAACGGCAACCAACAAACTGGGAAAAGATCTTCACCAACCCCTACATCTGATAGAGGGCTAATATCCAATATATACAAAGAACTCAAGAAGTTAGACCCCAGGGAACCAAATAACCTTATTAAAAATGGGGTGCAGATCTAAACAAAGAATTTTCACCTAAAGAAATTCCGATAGCTGAGAAGCACCTTAAGACTCAATGCAGTATAGGGGAATACCAGAACAGGGAAGTGGGAAGGAGTTGATGGAGGAACAGGGGGAGGGAAGAGGGCTTATGGGACTTGTGGGGAGTGGGGACCCAGAAAATGGGAAATCATTTGAAATGTAAATAAAGAATACATCGAATAAAAAAAAAAAAGAAATGCTCAACATCATTAGTCATTAGGGACATGCAAATCGAAACAACCCTGAGATTTCACCTCACACCAGTCAGAAAGGCTAAGGTTAAAAACTCAGGAGACAGCAGGTGTTGGTGAGGATGTGGAGAAAGAGGAACACTCCTCCATTGCTGGTGGGATTGCTAGTTGGTACAACCACTCTGAAAATCAGTCTGGCAGTTCCTCAGAAAACTGAACATGACACTACCGGAGGACCCTGCTATACCACACCTGGGCATATACCCAGAGGATTCCCCGGCATGCAATAAGGACATATGCTCCACTATGTTCATAGCAGCCTTATTTATAATAGCCAGAAGCTTGAAAAACCCAGATGCCCCTCAATGGAGGAATGCATACAGAAAATGTGGTATATTTACACAATGGAATACTACTCAGCAATTAAAAACAATGAATTCATGAAATTTTTATTCAAATGGTTGGAATTGGAAAATATCATCCTAAGTGAGGTAACCCAATCACAAAAGAATATACATGGAATGCAATCACTGATAAGTGGATATTAACTAGCCCAGAAGCTATGAATACCCAAGACACAAGTAGCATATTAAATGACTCCCATGAAGAAGTAAGGAGAGGGCCCTGATCCTGGAAAGGCCGGATCCAGCATTGTAGGGGAGTACCAGGACAGAGAAAAAGGAGGGAGGTGATTGGAGAATGGGTGGAGAGAAGGTTTATGGGACCTATGGGGAGGGGGGAACTGGGAAAGGGGAAAGCGTTTGGAATGTGAACAAAGAAGTTAGAAAAAAAAAAAAGGTGCAAAAAAAAGAAAGAAAGACCTTGTTAAAAAAAAAAAAAAACAAAAGAATGAGATGTTTTTGAAATTGTCATTGAGGACAATGGAAGAAACAGCTGACATTTCATTAATAAAACCAAGTACAAACTTGGATTAAATAAATCTTGAATGTTGTACATGAAGTCGCTTAAGAAATTAGAGAAGAGGGAAGCTAGGACAAGAAAATCAGTGAACCCCAATTCAAATAAGACAGTTAAAATAATTAGTTAAATAAAATGGACTATTTTGAGAATGCTAGGCTGATTCCATGACAGGCTTCAAATTGGCAGTTAAAGAGACTAGCCCTAAAACCTGAGGCAATTCCAGGCAAGCCCAGGATCCAGCCTTCATCCCATGGAATAGAATGTCCCAGCCACCTGTCCTGAGGCAAGAACAATGGGTATGCAGCAGTTTCCAGACTTCCTCAGCTACTTCCTCAGTAACAGTTCCTAACCCAAGCCCTCATCCCTGGTGGTAATGGAATGTCTGTAGAGATGGACCCAACATAGAGGTCACCTACCTGGAATTCCCTAATGTGCTTTACATAGGCCTGCAAGCTCACTTGGGCATTGCTCTATCTAGGTAATGGGACCCCCCAGCATGCTTCTGCAGAATAAAACCCTCTCTGCATTTACATACTATTTGAGTTGGGGTGTCATTCTTTGGTGCATCATGGACCCTTACAATTTAACCTTCCAATGCTAGAAACATTAAGCCTTCTCAGCTAATGGAGGTTTCTTGACTTCTATTCAGTACTAAAGCTCATAATTTCATACTAGTTGCCTGTTGATCATTTACTTACTTTCATTTCTAGCCAAAGCAAAAACAACAACAAAAAAAGAAAAAAAAAAACCCAAAACAACAACAAGAAACACTTGAGGCTTCAGAGAACTAAGATTTTGTTGGCAATTCTGTGGCTTCATCTTATTTCTTTCGTGCTCTGATTGTGAAGTCTTTGAAGCCCCTCCCCTCCTGCCCTCTTAAAATGCTTTCCTTGACTCTCAGGACAACTGCCATTTCCTTTGAATTCTCTTCCTGCTCCCATGCAAGATTTGACATATTTCACTGTTGTGATTTGGGAATTTTTCTTTTACCCCATACAATTTCAAGTTTTCATGATATACATTCTGTATATCATTGTAGATCCTTCCCAAATATATAACTCTAAAAGTAAACTTGGCAAGTCTCCCAGGTCTTTGTCTCTTAATGGCCCATCTAGATTGCCTGCACAGAAAATGTCCAAGCCCTCTTCTTTTCATTTGACTTCGGTAATTTGTGTTGTCAACTTTCTTCTAATTCCTTATGTTGTAATTTTTACCCCCATATCATTGATCCAACTTCAACTGATCCTTTTCTTCTTATATCATGTCTATCTGATTGTATATTGTTTCTGCAACCTCTCAAAAACAATTGATTTAGTAATTGTAGAAGAATTTATATTCCTGTTTTTTTTTTTCCCATCAAAACTTCTTCCCCTGTCTCTATGTTATTTTCAGGTTCATTTTTTTTTTTAAAGATACAGGCATGATTCATTTCTCATGCTTAAGATTCATTCATGCGTAAGAGTTTTATTTATTAAGTTCGTCATAAGTGCCTGGCCGATTGCAAGTATTGTACACCCTTTACTGTGTGTCCTTCTCTCTTGGTAATCTGAGACAGTACTGTCCCCGCTTGATAACTGAGTGCTATAGGACTCAGACCTTAACAACTGATAAAGCCATGACTCGAGCTGACTGCTTCACACCAAGTTTCTTCAAGATTTATCCCAAGAGTCTATCTATACCATTTTGCTTTATCTACACTACTCCAAGTTAGAATGAGAGTTACTACATTTTGGAAAACAATTATAAACAGTAGAAAGATTTGGAGATGCTATGCTACAAAGAATATGGCCTATATTTGCCAAGGGCTGTGTGACTTTTAATGGTCTTTTGCTGCCTCTGATTAAATAAGTAGGAATGACTTGGCAACAGACTGCATTGTTTAATATTTTTTAAAGTTCGTTTTTGTGTGTAGGTATTTTTGCCTGTATGTGTATACAACACTTCCACGCATGGTGCCTGTGGAAGCTAGAAAAGAGTATCAGATCCCTTTAAACTTAACTTGCAGATGGTTGTGAGCTACCATGTGAGTCCTAGGAATCAAACCTAGATCTTCAGTAAGAACGAGTGCTCTTAACTACTGAGCCATCTTTCTAGCCCCAAGATGACAGTTTGAGGCCACCGTTTTTAGTAAACTATCTCTAATTTCTTTGGGGGGGAGGGTGATGAAAAAATATTTCAAAATATGTTGTAAATAACTTACCAATCTCTCCATGGGGACTTCCCTGGCCTCCATTTTGTTCATGTAATCTGTATGTTTGTTTGCTATTTAAAATTTGTTGGGGGTTTCAGCTTCCCAGTTAGTACAGCGTAGTTTTAAGTTTCTGAATAACTCTGTGATTCCTTTGAATTCTGTACATTAGAAACATTATGGAAGTACAAGAGAAGGGGGTCTTCACAATGACTCAGAAAAACAAATATAACTATGAATGGATTTCTGCAAAGCTTTGCATAGTATTTTAAAAAGCTTTGTATAGTATTTTGTACATGTATAGTTTACATGTACAAAAACCCTGTACTATGTAATGAATAGTGTTATGACAGCCTTCACATTGCTGTTGGTCTGAGAAATGTAGTGACACATCTCACCAGTTCACATGAGGAGATTCACACTCTAAGGGAAATCTTCGGAGCTGGAGGAAAGGAGATCATAGGCCTCAATGTGACTAGCATCACTTAGAAGGAAATAATATTTACTTGTAAGGACTCTGTTTTTTTAGATTATAGTAAAGACAGACTTACTGGAAAGCTGTTCTCCAGTGAGTTCACTGGCCCCAAAGATGGAGGCCAGGGAACTTCCCATGGAGAGAAAACGGTGGCAAGAGGGGAAAGAGAAAGGGTGCAGAGAGAGAAAAGAAGACTTTCTTTTAATGCAAAGAAACCTACTATTATCAAACAAATGCTTGCTAGGGTATTTGCAAAGGTACATATTTGTTGATGTGTTCTAAAATGGGGAGTTTCCCCCTCTTCCTTCCACCTGTTTAATAAATAACCCAATTTGCTTCCCTGAAGAAACAGCTACAGTAAGTAGTCACACAATGCCTCACATTCACATAATGCTTTGAAAACCAGGTATAAATTACAGATACACAAAGACTGGGGAGCCTGAGTTCCTTCAAGCTAGCCACTAATTGTTTGTTGTTGGGGGCAAGATACCTTCAGCTTCTGTTTACTAGTTTTGCCTTGAAAGCCTCTTGTTTTCTCAGCAGAAGGCTTCAGGATCATTAGGAGATCTCACAACTAGACTCAACAGCGAAAAGATTTGCTTGTCAGACATGCTGCAAAGCATAGGGTTGTGGTTGGGAAATACAAATGAGGTCCTCAGGTTTAATCACTTAGTGAGGACCTTAAAATTACCATACTGAATTAGATGATCCCCTTTTTACACCATCAACCATTTCTATGCCATTGAGTGTTTGTCCTATTCCCATGGCATCTGGATAATTAAGGAATTAAGTGTTTAGGGGTGGCTTCTAGATGAATTTAGATATGGAAGCTAAAATATAAATAGCTCTCCCAACCTTATACACCTGCTTAAGGGAATTTGTAGCAAACACCTTCACAAATGACAAAGCGACTGCAGGTCTCCCACAGCTGCTTCTGAGCCTCTTTGATGTGTTTCCTTCTTTGCCTTTGCCTAAGGAAGGCTGACATTTATTCTTTATTTTTAATTCTATTGCTGATTCCACAGGGTGCACTGAGGAGCCACACATCCAGATTTAATAAAAGACAAAGACCAAAACAACCAGTGAAGACTCCCTTCTCATTTGGAATCTCTGGAAAGTGCCCCAAATTGGGAGCATTCTTCATCAGCTATTGATTCGACACCTGTGGATTCTGCAAAAGACAGATTTATATGACAGTCATAGTTTCAAGGCTAATCAGAATGCTTTCATTGTGTTTGACAGTTTCTGACCAGCTTCTATATTGTCAGTGTGTCTGCTGCCACTTTCATAAGCTTGAGAGTTGGTGGATTAACAGAAAGTCAAGCTCTACAATTAGAATGTCTATATTTCTAATAGAATATTTGTATGTAGAGGTGCTGCATTATATATTAAAACATGGCTTATTTATTCCATAAAATTCCACCCTTGCTTCAATTGTATTTGATCATTCTTCCTTGCATCTTTTAGCTCTCAGTCCTTATGAACAGGAGCCATTCGAGACAGAAGGTTAATGTTGAATACAAATGAAAATTTTAAGTGGAGCCTAACTTTTCCTTTTGTAAGAAACTGTACTTAGCTGTTTATTTTTGCAGTGATACATAATCAACAATTACAGGATCTAAACCTTTGACAGAGGATGTTAGAATTCTGGACACAACAAAGCAAAATGTACCTCCTACGACTAAGGTGATGTGAGGCTTTCTTTGTGCTATCAAATTATGAAGCAAAACCCTTAGGAAGAAACTATGTTATCATCTATTCGTCTTTCTCTCATACTGGATAGTTACAAAGAATCACGACTGAATTTAGCTTGTGTTTTCCTACAGGATCAAGTAATATAAACCAAATTTTTAGAAACCCCAGTACTTCCAAATTAGCCTACAAAAATGTAAGATATGTCAAAATATTTTATGTATGTGAGTAGCAATCAACAAGATAAAAATGACACATTGAGACACAGCTATGACTAACCCAATTAAAATTACAGTCCATGAAGAATCCTATTCTCCTACAAGTACACACACCATTCCCCATTCTCCATTCCAAGTCAAAGGGCCAATGAGATATCAAGAATTACTAATAAGTTAAACTTCATTCTGGTAGGTACTTTTCTATCAATTTTTAACTCATCATTTTTTACATACAAGTTTACTGTATTCATCAAATAAAATGTAGAATGTGTAAAATACAATTACTTAGAATCTGGGACCCATAGTTATAGTAAAGTAACTATCATTCTCTACCATTTGACAGCTGATTGAATTAGTGTCTTAAAAACTTATCATACATGTATTACTTTTAAAACTGCAGGCTACTAGAAGATAAACCTGAACACCAAGTCAGCCATGAAACCCTTGACCTACATACAATCTCTCCTGCCTGCTGGATGTTTTCAGCAATGGTGGCACAGAACTTGTGGGAGTGACCAACCAATATCTGGTTTAACTTAGTGTCCACACCAGGAGAGGAGCCCATGTCCTACACTGCCTGGATGGTCAGGAACCAAATACTGGATAGACAAATGACCTAAAATAGAACCAAACAAGACTGGACAAACAAGCAAATAAAAAAATGAATAAATGAATCCTCATGATATTCTGCTATCCTTCTAGATTGGTGCCTTGCTCAGTCATCACCAGAGAATCTTCCTCTAGCAGCAGATGAGAGTGGTTACAGAGACTCACACCAGACATTATGCAGAGAGAGAGATTCTAAATTGAAGGTCTCTCTGGGGTGCCTTCCTTGTAGGAATCTATTATTCTTTCCAAATGTAAATCCCAGGAAGTGACTTAGGTTGCCAAACTTATTGGTAGGTGGTTTTACCTACTGAGCTATCTGACCAGCTCAAAGCAGAATTGTTCATGAAGTGACTCAGCCACACAGCCAATTTTCTTAGACACATTTAACACAATTTTACTGTTTTTACAAAACAGTAAAAGTTCCTACCTAGCCCAAACATTGCTATTTGCATATTGCAAAGAGCATTCCCACAGATATCTGCAACTCAATCAATGTGCTAAGACACACTACTGGAGTGATGTCCAAATCATGAGGATTAGGTTTAATTCATCAAAAGTAGTTCCATTCTTTTTGCCACAGTCCATTTCACATTTTTATAAATCATCTTTATGAAACAACTGCTATTTGCTTCCTTGGCCCTTTCTTGATATATAATAATAACAACTTATTTACTGTTTATCATCAGCTATATGATAACTTTGTTTTAGTATCTGTAGTAAAACATCAACTGATAAAGGAGCACAGTTTATTTTCAGGCAGCTAATATCAAGAAGATGAGAGATGAATAATGATAGAGTAATAGTGAATAAAATAGAAGTAAAAAAATGTAGGTCATGTTTGACTACAATTATTAAGGTATCCCAAAGAGAGAGCATATTGTCTGAGTTTTAGAAAACAAAAATAGAAACAAGACTTCTAACATTGAGATTAGTATCTAACCATTAGAACAAAATTAAAAGCAACAATTAAAGATATATTACTGGATAATTGAAAGACAGGTAAAAGTCAATGTAATGACATGGCTTAATCATCAGGAGGTAGTTTTGAGATGGTATCTGGTTTTGCTCTAAAAAGTCATTATAGATCCTTCAACACAAGTATGAGAAATAATGCAGAAAATAAAAGAACCAAATTGTCACATTTTATGAATTGGTTGAGAGTAACAAGATATCTGGGTCAGAGCTGCTAAAATGGTCTAGCCCAGACAAGGATAACTCATTGAGAAGTGCAACATAACAATAAATTTGATATGTTTATTCCAAGGCACCATTGTATACTGAAAAGTAATATTGATCTATTTGGGATACCTCACTAACATGAGCCAGGATTATTGGTGGGTGTTGTCTCAAGGCTTGGACAGAGTGATGCTTATAGGTAAAGTCCAGCACAGCTATTACACCCTTCTGAGAAATCCCAAAACCAGACCACCAATGAAGAAAGAGCAAAAACTCTTAAGAGAGAACAGACTTTGATGGGTGAGGAAGGCTATAGAGATGCTAGCTAAGCTGTTAATGGAATATCCTCTCTAGTGCAAAGGATATATCTATGGAGGAGGACTGGGTGTGATCTTGGAGTACGAAACAAAGAAGAACACAGCCCCACTATAGTCTACATGTTAGTGCTCTCAAAAGTTATAATCTGAAAACAACTTCCTATCTGATAGATTTTGGATATGGGGGCTTGGAGATATGAGGAAGGAGGCCTCAGAAAAGCAACCAACAAATTTAAAAAAAGATGTCCTGAGAAGAGGTGTCTCCACTATCAACCGAGAGAGTTACAGTGAGAGAAAGAACCATCTGTGGTTCAGTTTGATCATCTATATGAACCACAAAGTGGCCCCTCAGTGGTTACCAAATCTGCTGGCAGGAAGATGTGGGGTTTTCAGCCTCGAGAAGTGTGTGGAAAAAGGGTTTGTTGCTTTTTAGAAGCTCAGTTTTCAATATTTATTAACTCATCTATTACATAAGGAAGTTGTTCTAAATGAGATTTTAGAACAAAGCTGTAACCTGACTGTCAGACTCTAGAGCTAGCTAGAACCAATGGCTGTTGGGACAAGACACACAGCTAGAGTTAGGATCTCATTCTGAGGCAGAATACTAAGGAAAGAAACCAAAGAACCCAGATTATCCACAAAAGGATGTGGACCAAAGAGTGCACAGGTCACAGTGCAGAGTTAGGGGATGACACTTCAGAGGCATTGCATAAACATTGCGTTTTTCACTGAAAAAAGAATGCAAGCAAACTTAACAAACAAGTGAAGACATCATTTCCAAATTTGGGGGATTGTTATGGAAAACAAATGTTGATATATTTATTCATTACCCATTTTGATAGCAAAAATACACCTGTTTACAGCCTCCAGGATATTAATTGGAATCAGCTGGCATGAAGTGACTGGCATGGAATGAGAGACTGAAGACTCTCAGGACTGTAGCTTGAATAGACAGGCGAGGTTGGCAAGGAGGAGACATTTGAAACAGTTTTGGCTGTTGTTACCTTGGCAACGGAGATTGTTTCTATTGAATAAACCAAGAGAGTTTCTGGATTTCTTTCTTGTTTCTCCTTTTTTTTTTTTTTTAACCACATTAAAACACAGAAAAACAAACAAACAATTAGTCCATCATGGAAAACCAGTCAAATTTCTTTTACTATTTTAATAAAAAAAAAGACCCACAAGCAACCATCCTGTGTCATTAAATGATTGTTTTCAATTTAATTGCAGAAACACATGTGTCTTACTCAACTAACATTTTATCCAGCTGTTTCCCTGACATTTTTCATGCTAAGTGATATCTTCCAGTGTTCTCCAAATGTGCTTTAAAAGGCTGCACTGATCCCCACACCGTTACCTATTACAGTATGGTATGTAACTTTTGTCAAAATGTTAATTAATTCACCATCTCTTTCATTGTGAGAGTTTAACCAGGGAAAAAAAAATGCCAGCCAACAGCAGAGTGTGCTTAGTGCTTATCCTGATTCTCCAGTTTCTTTTCTTGTGCATGGAACAGCTCAAAACACACAGAATATACAGAAAGCATTTTAGGCAAAAAGTTTTACATTCCTTTTGAACAGGTACAGAAGTCAAAAGTGATATGAGATACGTAGCTGAGGAAAAGACGGTGGAACAGCTATTGAATTTAAGATTGTGCCTCACTGTCACACCATCCTATATTAGCAATCTGAAAATTCTACAGCTCTCAAATGAACAGTCTCAAATTCTTGTTTTGAAAATTCTTGACCAAAGACATCAAGATTTATGGAGATTAGTCAAGAGCCAATAAATACACTTTTCTTTTGTTTGGGAAACTTTTAGTCATGCACATACAAGAATTTAGCCATTTGGTATATGAAAACATTTTCATAATACTTTAATCACTATAAATTTTAAAGTCACCAAATGGGCTCGCTCATGAGGCAAGAGGGCTGAGGATAATCACTCAGCTCTAAGTTTTGCTAGGGGCCATAAAACAATGTAATGTCATTAATTTATCATTTATGGTAGGAAAAAAAACTCTACCACTATACCACATTCCTAACCTAGTTCCATATATATATACATGTATATATGGAACTACAGTTATAAGGAACTACAAAATGGCAAAGATAACAACTTGAGTACACTGGACACATGATTGCCGCACCATTAAAGAAGACAAAAGAAGAAAATTGTAAGAGATGAGAGAAAAAGAAGCATTTCTAGGGGATTAAGGGGGTGAGCATGTTGAAAGCACAGTGGCTCCAGGCTAGGGCTAGAGGGTTAGATAAGAGTACAGGTGAGAATTGTAGCTTGAAATTGGAAACAAAGCAAAGGCTTTATAAAGAACAGCTGTACTCTGTTACACTGCAAAAGTCCCTGGCATTGGGCCCTGAAAACTATTTATTTATTTATTTATTTATTTATTTATTTATTTATTTATTTATGTATTTATTTATTTATTTACTTATATTTTTTCAAGACAGGATTTCTCTGTGTAGCCTTGGCTGTCCTGGAATTCACTATGTAGACCAGACTGGACTTGAACTTACAGAGATCTGCCTGCCTCTGCCTCCCTCCCTCCTTATTGGGATTAAAGGCATTCACCAACACTTCCTGGATCCTAATCACATTTTAAAAATAAAATAATAAATAAACAAAACAAGAAGGTTCCTTTTAATTAAATAAACCATCTAGGAATCCTCTAGTGTTCTGGGTTTTAAAACTCAAGTGAAAATCCCCCCTCACTCGGGCGTTTATGGTTCTGAGAATTGTAGATTGTAGCTCCCAGTTGGGAATATACGTTCAATAACAGAGGGCTCCAAATCAGACTTTGTAAGAACTGTGTAGGGTGATGTACTCAGCAAGTAGCCAAAGGAAACTGGGTCAACTTCCCAAATCTTGCTCCTTATATAAGAATGAACAACCAAAAATTAGTAGATATTAAAGAAAACTAATTAGAGAAACTAGAGAATTCATGATAACAAAAAGAAAACTGACTTTTAAGGAAACAGAAATAATCAATCCAGGGAGCAGAGAACAGGATAAAAGTTATAATTAATGTACCGTTAGAGAAAAAAGAAAGATACACACACACACACACACACACACACAAACACAGAGAGAGAAAGAGAGGGTGAGGCCATAATACATAGATCATATGTAAGACATACAGAATAAATATAATAGATTTTGGGGGGGAAGAGAGCAGAGAATATGCGAGATAAGAAATGATCAAAAATTAAGACAATTTTTATGTATAAAGAATGAAAGTAATTTTTAGTTTGAAAGGTCCTATAGAAAAAATGTGGTTTTCATTTTGTTGTTTGTTTGTTTGTTTGTTTTAAGGCCCCAAACACTATTCATCTTTAGCAAGTTGAAGGAAGCATTGTAGACCATAAGGAAGTTTGCCATGAGACTGTCTTTAAGTGATAGGAGAAGCTGCATCCATAAAGCCTCAACATGACTATACGAACAAGGAAAACAGCAATAAACATGCCAAAGTAAATACGGAAAAGACCATGATGCCTCATCCTCACACAAAGAACTACAGGCAACTAACAAAGGAATGCTGAGATTAAAGTCCCATTTTACCTTATAACGAAGCTGAAGAGGTATTCCAGAGAAATGAAGGAGAAAGCAGTACACAAGAGAGTTGGGAAATTATTAAAGCAACCCAGATGAACGAGAATGAGGAATGTAAGAATTATGTCTCAGTAGCTGGCTTAGCTCTAGGAAAACAGCACTGTTAGTCACATACCTGGGACTGCCTTCACTGGCAGTCTTCATTGGTCAGTGAACTCTGCCTTGATTGGTAAGCAATGGTGTACTATTTGTTGTTCATAATCCTACTTCAAGATGAATGCAAGAAGGAAGTCACCATCAAGAAGGAGAATAACAGATCTGAACCGTGAGTAGACAAAGCTTCAGATTATGGTGAAACCACATCCTATTATCAATAAGAGCAGAAGGAAAGAAAGACAGCTGTTATTTAAAAGGTAGAAATTTTATATGAAGTAGATATGGACCAAAAAACTTACAAGGCATGCTTTGAATCAGTTTGAGGTTTTATTAGACTAATCAAATTACTTTGGTGATTTTGAGTGATTACAGTGTCAAGACAATGGTAGTATAGATAATAAAAAGTAACCTTAAGATTCAACTCCATCATAACACCACAGTTGACACTGTTACAGTGAAGAGATGGGGGTGGGGGGATGCTACCACTTCCTGGGACTATATAAAAGGTACTAAATATTGTTACCAAAAACAGTATAAAATCTTATATCACTTATTGATTGTGGTAGTTCCTTAAGTTTTATGGTAGGTATTTCTGACATTCATTTGTTGTAAATAAGCAAACGTACTGGAATATAGCACAATTTGAGTTCTTACTTGGCAGCTGCATGTCTCGCCTGGTTGCCCTAGAACCCCCATTCACACAGCAAAGCTCTCTACCACCATGACCATTACAAATGCTTCCCAAGATACATTCAGAAAACTAGTCAACGATCCCAGCTAAAGAGTCCAGCTCCATCCAGAAAGCACATGTTCAATGAGGACTACTTTAACTTTTTTTTTTTTTTGAACTGGACTTTTTGCTCCCAAACCTCAGTGAAGTCTAGATAACCCTGCAATCACTTCTACCTCAGTCAGACCTTGGTGACATAGCAGAGGGACACTGTGGCTTGTGCTAAAGCTGTGGTGGGACCCGGGAAACACAAGTCTTCATTTGCATCTGAGAGTTCCCATGATTGCCACAAATGTCTCTTCTCAGGCTATGTGAGCAGTCTGCTTCCTCACTTGGCCAGGAAGCTAGGAGACGGTTTTCTATGTTTTTTTCCTGTAATATTGGAACATTAGGCCCAATTTCCGGAGTTGGCGTTCCCTGCCTCTTTCTAGCAGAGCCTCCCAAAGCTTAAAGAAGAAGCTGTAGAAACAGCAAAGTGGCAGAGGGGCCAGGAGCAGCAGGCAGTAGTGACAGCATGCCAAGATGAGGATGCTGTGGACAGGCTGGCTCTTTGGAAGCTGAAGAGGAGGTGAAGCTGAGCAGATGGCAGGCCACACTGTGTACGTGTCAGAGTGGCTAACTACTTAGACAGCTGCAGAAGAGGTCAGGCTAAGAGAAAGTACAGAAACAATAAAAAACGGCAGTAACGGCCTCTCACTGGCAGCGACTGGGACAGAGGCCATAGCAACAAGAGGCGGCTGAACAGTTAAAGAAGTTAGAGCAGGAACAAGGGGAGATGGGCGGGAGGAGAGAGGCTGAAGAAGCACAGAAGGCTACCAAAAACGCCACTGGAGGAAAATCTACAGGGCGTGGCCCCAGGAGTTCCAGAGAGCAGCCAAACATTGAGAATCAAGGTGCTCAGACATCCCAGGCCTGAGAGCTGTGTCAGTCTCCAGGACCAAGGGCTCGTGATCCTGATTAGCTAGGCCTTCCCAGTAAACGGGAATACCAGTTGCTGTCAAGGGCTAAGGAATCCTCTGACCCCAGGACTGTCTCAGTGTTATAACACACAGAATTAAGGGTCTCTCTACCAGAGGCCTGAAAGAGAGCTGTATCACTTAAGGGAATGACCAGCAGCTGCTCCCTCATACGTGTGGCTGTCAATCAGGAGAGAGTACATAATGATGCTGAAAAGATTCGTGGGAAGGCTTGCCATGATCTATGTAGAGGAAAGAGCACTACATGGAGTCTTAACAACAGTGTAAGAATAATCGAGAAGCTGGTCATGGGATGAAGACAGGGAAAAGAAAATGTATGGGCATGAAAGCTTTTCTGTAAGGAAATCACATTCACTGAAGTTGGTAGAGCAAAAAATCAGAGATCATTTCTTTTAATGCTTCCAAAACCATTAGTAGAACACAATACCAGTAATGATCAAATAGAGGGGAATGGAGAATTAGTCACAAGAGCAGCATGGCCTTATTTTTTTCCTCATGTTTCATAGC
The DNA here is from genome assembly GCF_947179515.1 of Apodemus sylvaticus. NCBI lineage: Eukaryota > Metazoa > Chordata > Mammalia > Rodentia > Muridae > Apodemus > Apodemus sylvaticus. The sequence goes on along the minus strand of NC_067475.1, from coordinate 53,504,845 downwards.
AGAGAGCCAGCAGATAGTAAAAGTTCTAATGAAGAAAGTATGCTAAATGCACATTAGAATGGAAACATCATAAAATCAAAGCCCTGAAATGATTAAGAGCTTGGCTCTGGAAAGTGAGAATGAATAAATGAAGTGTAAACCTCGGGTTTTCCTTTCTTGATCACTTAGACAGATTTTTAAAAAAGGTAAAATAGAAGAAGCAGAAAGGTGAAGATTTTTGTTGTGAATCACTGCCTGTATGTGAATGGCGTAGAGGATAAAGAAGTAGTTAATTGCCTCTTCAATCTTCCCTCTTCAAGTTTAGGAAAAGGTAGCAAGTGAACTCAGACCTGGTATGGTGTGCTCACTGCACCTGTGGAAGGCTGGGGAGAACCGAGACAGCGTCATCTCTTCCTGCTTCTATAACTACAAAGAGAAAACTGGAAAATAGTTCTTCAGGCATGTCACTTCCGAAAGATCCTGCTATACCACTCCTGGGCATATACCCAGAGGATTCCCCAGCATGTAATAAGGATATATGTTCCACTATGTTCATAGCAGCCCTATTTATAATAGCCAGAAGCTGGAAAGAACCCATGTATCCCTCAACAGAAGAATGGATGCAAAAAATGTGGTATATCTACGCAATGGAGTAATTCAGCCATTAGAAACAATGAATTCATGAAATTCTTAGGCAAATGGATGGAGCTGGAGAACATCATACTAAGTGAGGTAACCCAGTCTCAAAAGATCAATCATGGTATGTACTCACTAATAAGTGGATATTAGCTTGGAAAACTGGAATATGCAAAACATAATCCACACTTCAAATGAGGTACAAGAAGAACGGAGGAGTGGCCCCTAGTTCTGGAAAGACCCAGTGTAGCAGTATAAGACAAAACCAGAACAGGGAAGTGGGAAGGGATGGGTAGGAGACCAAAGGGAGGGAAGGGGGCTTATGCAACTTTCGGGGAGTGGGGAACCAGAAAAGGGGAAATCATTTGAAATGTAAATAAAAAATATATCGAATAAAATTTTAAAAAAATACAAAAAAAAATTCCAGCAGAAAAAAAAAAGAAAAGAAAAGAAAAAGAAAAAAGAAAGAGGCTAGTCTTTATTAGCTCAAGGGATCTTAATGGAAATAGCAGATTCACACAAGAGAGGAAAGAAATGTAAAGGCTTTTGTCAATGAGACGAAAGTCCTAAGAAAATATCCAAAGGGGTAAAGTGAGGTCAAGAGCAGGGTTGCCGGGCTGTGTAGATACTGAGCAAAGGAATAAATAGATTCTCATCTAGCTACCATCTGGAAGTTATACCATGTATTGTCTTGAATCATTTCTCTCTGGAATGTACATTGCCATGTGAAATATGTGTTGGGTTTTTATTTATTTATTAGAATTAAGTTTGTTTCTAAGAGAAACTGGTTTATTTATAAGAATGCAAATCTCAAAAGCCTTCTGAAATTTAGAGAAGGCTTGTTATTTAATCCCTATAATTAGGTATACTCTGCCCCACACAATGTCCTTTCTCACAAGGTATACGGCATCTACAGTTTGTTAACTGTGCTCCTGTTGAAGAAGTCATTTAAATTTAACCTCTAAGATCCAAAAATACATGACCTAAGTCAAATTCTCCTCATAAAAAAGTGAATGCTATAACAGAAAGCCTTGATTATTTTTCTCTGACAGTTAGCCTTGCTCTGAATTTCCTAAAGTATTTGAATTTTATTCAATGTAGTATTTCTTTTCTAAAATGTCAGAATTATCTAATAGCTACATCTTACCTAGAATTCCAGGTGCCTTCAAGTGGGTTTAATACCCCCTATCCACACCACTTAAAGTGTCTCGTGTATTTGAGAAATGTTAAGGTGCTCCTTTGCAGAGGTTTACAAGAAAAAAAGGACCATTCCTGCCTCAAGACATTCAAGTTATTGAGGCCCCATTATAATGTGAACTCTCAGATCTCTAGCTGCAGAGACTGTCGTTGGGTAGGAACTGCAGTCACCAGAGGGGTGGTCTGGAAGCTTCCTGGAGCAGGCTGTAAACTGAGAGGATACTAAGCAGTTGAGGCTTCACAGTCCTCCCATGCTCAATTAGAGCCAAGTATTGATACTTTAGCACTCAGGATCCCTCTACAGTCTCCTGGCCATAGAAGATGATTTGTTTCCAGAGTTTCCCTGCCTACAACTTAGGCCATTCAGTGAGCACAATGTGCTTGGTTCTTTGTAGAGTTTCCATAACATCTCTCTGCATCTAAGCAACTTATGCCCACTTGGGCTGACCTTTACTAGCAGCGTGGCCCAGGCAGGCTATCTAACCACTGTGCTCCTGAGTCCTCATCTGTAAAGAGAAAGTGAGATCAGTGCCTCTGCTCTGTGCATGTTTTGAGGCATACATGACTGTTGGTCATGTATGTATGTTGGTCATGTTGGTCATACAAATGGTCACAGCACAGGCTAAGTGCTTATAGAATTTGATTGTATCAGTTCATGGTCCCTATATGCGATGATCCACTTTAAACTTTGTGTGGGCACATAGCCCAGAATCTCTTGCCACTCTCCTGGCTGGTGTCCCAGATGGCCCACGAAGAAATCCCAACTTGTAAACTTGGGAAAACCTGATTCCCCAAATTCTAACACCCTCTGATCTGTAAAATGTGATTAGTATTAGCTATCTTTGTGGGTTCCTTTACAACCTCAGTGGCAAGAGAAAGAGAGAGAGAGAGTGAGAGAGAGAAGGAGGAAGAAGAAGAAGAAGAAGAAGAAGAAGAAGAAGAAGAAGAAGAAGAAGAAGAAGAAGAAGAAGAAGAAAGGAGAGGAGAAGAGAGGAGAAGAGAGGAGAGAAGAGATGAGAGGAGAGGAGGGGAGAGGGGAGGGGAAGAGAGAAGAGGAGAGGAGAGAAGAAGAGAAGACAAGAGAAGAGAAGAGAGGAGAGGAGAGGAGAGGAGAGGAGAGGAGAGGAGAGGAGAGGAGAGGAGAGGAGAGGAGAGGAGAGGAGAGGAGAGGAGAGGAGAGGAGAAGAGAAGAGAAGAGAAGAGAAGAGAAGAGAAGAGAAGAGTTATGGGTGGATATAATGAGGAATGTGGCATTTATCAAGTGGTTGCTAAATGTTTGATATTTGTAAGTTTTAAGCTTTTAGCACACAGACAGAGCTTTGACAGAGTTCTCATATTCACAGCACGGAATCCAGTCACCAGACCTTAATGATAAATCACTGTAGAAATTTGTAAGAGAAGAAAACACCAGGACATAAAATATTACTGCAGTGTAAATCTACAAAGCATGGGAGGCTTATACTGCCCACACTCAGTTTACCCAACACATAGCCATGGAGCAGTAGCTTTACATTAGTCTCCATGAGTACAGGCGGCATGTGGTCACCAGAAAGGCCACAAACAGGAGCAGTGACACATGCTGCACAAGTAGTACAAACAAATATGCAATTCATAGTGCCAGGTCTAGAGGAGGGAGAAAAGCTTCCGTTCATTCTTCAAATACATATTCCACACCTTTTAGGCATAAAATAGTGAGTTATGCAGTTCTTTGCAAGCTCTGGAAGACAGCGGTGGAGAGGGGGACAGAAAAACTAACCCTGATGCACACACAGGGCAGCAACAACACACAGCTGTTGCTTTACATTTTGCATCTTCTAGTTCTCATCTTCAGAGAGTTTGCATCTTCAGAGACTGAGGGGTGTGTGTGTGTGTGTGTGTGTGTGCACACTCATGTATGTGTGTAGGAGCATGTGTATGCATGTATGTGTGGAGGAGCATGTGTATGCATGTATGGGTGGAGCTTAAGACATCACCCTTACTTGCTGAGATAGATGCTCTCCCTAACCAGAACACCTCGCATTGTACTTTTTTGTCATGTGGATTCTGGAGACTCAAGCATGGTATTTATACCTGCATGCCAAGCACTTTAAAGACTGAACTATTCTTCTGAGAGCAAGAGGCTGAATTTTTAACCATTCATAAAAATTATAAGAATTCACTTCATTTCACAAGCCAACACACTCGCCCACGAGGATTTAAACATCTAATTCCTTCTCACTTGCAGTTCCATACAGATTTTGCCACACAGCTCAGCTGCTGCCTTCTCTTGCTTCTGACCCTGCTGGGCCACACCTTGCTGTGGCTATCAGGCATTCTTTACCTTGACATCAGCTTCTGAGTTACCCGTAGTGAGGCTTGATACTATTCAGTAAATAAATATCCTGAACAAAACCAACAGCCCTCGCAGAGGAGGAAAACACATCCACATTTGCTTTTCTTTACGAATAAAGAGGAAAACCATTGATGTGTGCAGAAATGATTGTTGATGCAAAAGAAAAGTATTTGAAAACAAGGCTAGGAAGAATATGCAAAGCAATTGTTAAGTATTTATGATGCTTCAGATTAGCTTGTAGGATAGACAACTTTAATAGGACTTCTAAGTGCTTCTGGCTTTAGTGCTTCAAACTACTTAAGCTTTCATACTTAATGGTTATACCATGATAGAGCCTGCTTTCTTAATACATCAGTACTGGAAGCCAAATTTATATACTGCACCTGATTTTAAAGTTTTGCCCCTCCCACATGGCTTTCTGAATACTATCAAACCTGAGAACCATCCTTCAACAACTTTCCCTCAGATCCATATTGCATTATGCTTGATCAACTGCGTATATATCCATATAGGAGCATGGGTTCACTGAGGGTTGGTGACTGCCTCTGAGGATTTTCAGCTCTTCTCTCCAGCTAGGCTGGAGCACATAAATAACCTTCCCAAGGGAGATTCCCACAGGAGCATTTTCATCATCCCGACTCCACATACCTGAGGGAACTCACTGGAACAAAACGCCCTGGAGGTCTTATTTGAGTATCAATTTCTTAGTGGATTTTTTTCCCATAAAATGCTCATTTATTAACTGCCAAAGATTCTGATGCTTGAATCAGCCCAGCAGAGTTAAAAACCCATCTCTTACATGCAGAGAATGGCTAATTTATAAGATAAACTCAGAGGAGGAAGGCTGCTTATTATTCTGTTCTAAAACACTTTGACACAAAGAAAAAGAAATGCCAGCTAAAAGGACTGAGTGTGCCCCTTGTAATCCCTTCAACAATGTTATTAGTCATAGTGTTAATGACATTATTCAAAACTGCATAGTGCTGTTGTAATTGAGTCGTTTGGAAAGCAGGGCACTGTTTCAAGATGGTGCTCATTAAGTATTTGTCAGTCACTAAGAAAACCCAGATACTTCAGCAAAGCTGACTTCCATTTGACTTTTAAATGTTCTTTGCATTGCTGTTTGGTCAGAAGGAAATTTTAACTAGAAGAGACGATTTTAGCTTAAGATTCTGAATCATTGTTTTCAGAAGAGGTACTAAACTTGACAGAACAAGGTCTTACTTCTCCATAATTCCCTCTTTTCATTAATGTCAGTTTTTTCAGTGTATTGAAAAGACAGCTCCTGCCCTACATTCTAGAGTCACTAATATATATTCATGAGGTAAACACGATCAGGGCTGTTATCTGTGTGCTCTCTGCCTTGTTTTGTTCTTGTCACAGATTAGCATCATTTTTGACCTAAAGATGAGGATATATCTCTCTAACAAAGTCTGAGAGTCAACAATCCTTCTCTGTGCAGTACATTTATACATAAGCCTAGCCCTGTTATCTCCTTTTATTTAAATAACAATGCATAGGAAAAAACCCTTTCAATACAGTGTATCACTTTGGTATTGCATTCAGTTGTTTAGGGTGTTCATTCATATACTCATTGGATTTATTGAAGTGTTTCATGTCTGCCAGTCAGCAATATGCTGTTGTTTAGTATACAACTTCTGAGTATATGATGTTAATTATTCATAAGCTGGAACAAAGTGTGAAATGAAAACATAGAGGTCATAAACAAACAAACAAACAGATGCCTGAAGAGTATATATTAGTTGAGACTGGATTTATTGACCTCAATTAAAATGTATTTGGGACTGATTATATTTTCTGGAATCCCCAAATCAGAATCTCTATAGAATTTTAGATTGATTTCAGTACTTGGAAGTTCAAATTTTCGACAGAGTACTCTTGACAAAACTGTTGTAACTAAATTTTCTTAACCTTACCTTTTGTATCTAAATAGCTTTGCCTACTTTTTGTGGTACTTGGCCTGCTTTTCATATCTTTGAATTGGGCATGTTTGTATTAACCCTTGAAATTGTCATGATTCCTTCTCTACTGGCTGAATGTAGTCTAATTTCCTTAGTATTGAAACTAATGAAACATTGTATACATCTAATATTATTGTGGACAAGTGATATTTGAGCAATGTAAGTGTTATTCCTTAAAACCTAAATAATATTAAACGTTTGGATTTAGCTCAGTGGTAGAGCTGTTTCCCTCCATGCTCAAGGTTCTATATTCAGCCCTAGTACTATAAACATAACAATAATAGTGGCAATAATAATAATACATGCTAAATACTATATCATGGTATCTTAACTTACTTTATAATGTGCTACCACTGGAAAAAAATCTAATTTTATTTCAAAGAGTTTTTTCAGATGTCCACTAGGAGAAAGCAGCAAACACTTCTGTTTTGGGAGGTAATCCTTCAGTCTCAGAATCACAGGTTTCCTTTACAAAGTGAATAGGTTGTTTGCATCCTGCAGAAATCCAGCTCCCAATTAAAGACCAATAGTGAATAGTTCTAATTACAGTATAATAGAACCATTAATAACAATAGAATGGCAGTAAATGCATACTCAATGTAAAATGTGAATTGCTTATTTCAATGACCATAAAACATTATTATTCCTATTTTCCAAATTCTGAAATCACCATAGTAAATGAATAAATAAGCCTGGGAATATAGCTTTGTGGTAAGGCCTCCATCTTCAGCCAGTGAGAGAGAGGAGAGAAGAGGAGAGGTTGGGGAGGAGAGGAGAGGAGAGGAGAGAAGAGAAGAGAGGAGAGAACATAAGAAGAGAAGAGAGGTGAGGAGGGGAGGGGAGAGGAGAGGAGAGGGAAGAGGAGGGGAGGGGAGGGAAGGGGAGGAGAGGCTAGGAGAGGAGAGGAGGGGAGAAATTCCCTAGATCAACCATAACTATCTAAAATGAACTTTCAATATTCTTTTTTTTCAGAAATTATGACATAATTTTTTATTATAATATCAAAGCTCAACCCATGTGTGGTAACTCAGAAAATACCGAGAAGACACTAAGTTAATATTGTGTTCCCACTGCTAAGCATTGTTTTCTGTTTTAAAAAGTCAGTGTTTTGTGTTTGTCTTTCTGTTTAAGGTGACTTGGATTCACTTTCCTCCAAACTTGGAAGAGCAGACGGTGCAGAAGCCCAGTTTGAGATGAAATGGCAGTTGATGGTATTTCTCACCCTGGCATCCTTTGTGTAATATTCAGTGGCTTTTCAATGGCATTTGGAGCATAAATAGAAATTTCCCAGCCAGCTATACTAAAACCAAAACAATTGCTTAGGCCACCACCGTGAGACCATCAAGATGCAGGCCTGTTAGAGCTACAGATACCATGTGTTTGATTGTGTGATTTGTAAAGGCAAGGTTTGAATATGAGAGAAATTTCCAAAAAAGTCAGAAAATGTACTCTAAAACTGTACGGTACCATACACATAGTTCACAAGCACACCTTCCTCTGAGCTAGTACGTCTAGCTCCGAGGTGCTGTAAGGGATGACCCAGTCTTAGCTTTCCATGGCTAACTAAGGGGCTCATTCATTCACTTGGTTACTCAACACACATTTTCTTAAGCATGCTTCATGTAAAGACAAATGGAGACAGAGAGGCCTGGGGTGTATGGGCTGTCCCAGAGCTATTGCCATGCACCTAGTGGTGGCCAATGAACAAACAGGCATCCACTTGATTAAAGAATAATACTTGTTAGAATGGGGGGAAACATAGCAGAGCAAGCAGGATTGAAAATGGCAAGGGTTTGGATAGGAGTATTCTTCTAAAGTGCTAAAGCCAAATTTCATTGAAATGGTAGAAAATCAGCAGAGAATTGAGGAAAATTAGTGAGGCATTTAGATTTGGGAAGAAAAATTCTAGATAGAAGAGCAAGCATAGGTACATAGTAACAGTCTTCCCCATAAAGGAGGGTTATAAAATCTGTAAACTAAGGAAATAGGACAACAGGAAACACAAAGTCAGGGTGTGTTCTGCTTGGTTTTTGATCAGTGACACAAATGACAGTCACCTGGGATTGAGAATTGCTTCCAATTGAGAAAATGCTTCCCTCAGACTGCCCTGTGAGAAGATTTGTAGATCAGTTTCTTGATTACTAATTGAATTGGGAGGGCCCAGGCAATGGGGGGGGGCAATGCCATCCCTAGGGAGGTAGTCCAGAGTTATATTAGAAAGCAGACTGAGAAAGCTATCGCCACAAACTAGCAGGCAGTATGCTTTCATAGCCTCTATTTCAGTTCCTACCTCCACTTCCTATCTCCAGTTCCTTTCATGATGATGCTTTTCATGATGCCTTCAGTTCCTTTCATAAGGTATAAGATGAAACAAATCCTTTCCTCCCCAAGTTGCTTTTGGACATGCCGTTTATCACACAATAGAAATCTAACAGCCTGGTAGAAAGTTCTCTAAATAATTTGATTCTCACATCAGTGATACTAAATACTGGAAAGTATTTTCACAAAGGAACAGCACAGTATGACTCATTTTAAAAGAATTATTCTTATGGTGGAAGTCTACAAAAAACAGGAGTAGAAACAGAAACTATCCCTTTCTGAACATAGCCAAATGGGAAATTATGATAGCTTAGATGCGTGGATTGATAATATGTGGAAGGATGCAAGGAAGAAATGCCAAGCCACTATTTTGGATGTAATAATGATGTAGGTGGGGACTGTAGCTCAATAACAGAGTACTTGCCAAGCTGCACTAGGGCTTGGGTTTCATAAGTAGTAACACACACACACACACAATTTTCCTAAGCAGCAAGAAGAATGGAATTAGATTAACATGCAAGTGTCCGTGAGTGAAATGATTTGGGGTAGGATGTGAGAATAGGTTTGCTTTTAAGGTAAGTTAGTCTTGAAATACTGGATAGTGAGCAAAATGAAGTAAGCAGTGATTTTGGAATTCAGAGGTAAGAAGTCAGGCAGAATTATCAACAGATACTTCACTTTTAAAGCTAGGAGACGAGTTTACAAAAAAATAAAGGGGGTAAAGATCGCTTCTTGGCCTTTTGGCTAAGATCAAGTGTAAAGAGAAAACAATGCTTCTTATGAGTTTCAGAAGGACAGTGATGTCATCAGAAGACAGCAAAAAAATGAGCGACTAGAAAGAATCAAGGCAGGAGGCTATACAAACACAAGGGCTGAGCATCCCAACAGTGAAAGAGAAAAGGACATGGTACAGTGCGTCCGCCAAAAAGATGAACCTCAATTCTCACCACTGCATTTGGCACTGGGAAGAGCAGAGGTGTTTTGACAAGAGACGTCTTCTTAGAGTTTTGAGAGAGAAGCATGTTTACATTGGTGAACGTGAGGTTTGAATTACAGGTGATAGAAAACGCAGGTGTGGGCAATTTCTCTGGGATTTTATTATGATGACTAGAGATGATGTGAAGTGAAGGGCAGTTTTGGATCTCCTTTGTGGGGCTAATTATCTTTTGCCTTTTGTATAAACAATATATTTAAGAAGGGAAATGATGATATGAGCTTCAATAATGAAGCTCACTTTGGACAGGTATGATATTTAGTAGAAGGAAATAAAACAAAGAAAAAAACCAGGAGGCTGATTTTAGAAAGAGGACAGGAGAACCAATTATGGGAGCTACATGCACAGAGACTCCAGGTGACACAGGAATGGGAAACTGAGGGTCTTTGGACTGAGAGAAACATGTAATGCAATATTGGGATAGACAATGCAAGGCCAGGAAAGGCCTTACAGGGGAAAAGGAGGCTAAGGGTTGACACACATGCAATTGACAGGGAAGGAGAGTCAGTTAGCACTCTGCTACCTGTGAAATATATCCAAACACCTCAGCACAAAACAGTGAATCAAGAGTCTCTGGAGGGTTTGTGGCTGGAGAAAAGTTCTGGGAAGGGAGAAGGGCAGCCTATGTAGGGTTGAAAGACATTTGGAAGTCAAGGTTGCTAGAATCAGGTGTGAAATGAGCGTGAAGAGTAAATACTAACCTAATGGACAGCCTACAGTTGCTAACAGCTTATATATGTCACATATATAATAATATAACAGCTTATATTATATATGTCACATATATAATAATGTCTATGTGGAGACCTAAGGTTGGTGTTAGACTTTTTCTCAATGGTTCATTCATCTTCTTCTTTCCGTCATCATGTCTCAAGGAAGCCCCAAGCTCTCTAATATGGGGAGTCCAGCTAGCCATCTTGCTCAGAATACCCCAACTGAACACTCACACGGGATCCATTCCCTCTCCCTGAGTGGGTCCCTGGTACTCTCAAAACCCACAACCCACACTTACCTCTCTTGTCCTATAGTAATGAGCAAATTTGCTGAAAGTCTTCTGACCACCGGGTGATGTGTTTATGATGTTTAAAATGTATCATCTTATGAATTTCCAAAATAGTCCCATCAGTAGTGTATTGTACAGAGCCATATTGGGGCAGTCTTGCACTTGGTCAGAGTTTGACTTTGGTCAAGGTTAACTTCTCCCAGAATGCCAGGATCCTGCTCCACCTAGGGTGGAGTGCACGTAGTAAAGGTCAAGCTCATTGTTCCTCCGTGTATAGGGATTCCTGAATTAAACAGGTGACCCACCCAGCTGCCGGAGCAGTCAAGACGAAGACCTCCAAGAGAAGCTAGACAACTTCCACCGGAACTCAGCCTGGAGTCTGGGGGGAGGGTTTGCCCAAACTGTTAAAAGGTCCGGCGCCATTAAAGTTTACGGCTTTGATCAGTGAACATTGACTTAGCCGTACTTTCTTTTCGCCGCTCTTCCCTATGATCCCAAAATTCTCTCAACAGGTAACCCAGTTTACATGTAGCTGCTGGCGGCTACATAGTGGCGCCTGAACGTGGGAAGACCTGGCACGAGAGAATTTCTTGAGGTAGCCCTATCCAGCGAAGCTTCGCAGAAAAAGGTGAAAATTAATGGTGTCCGCACGGTAAGCAACATAGAGGGCAAAACTAGCGCTAGTGAATTCGTGTCTATGGTTGTGAGTGCAGGAATGGATACAGTTTTTCAAGCATACTGCGTGGACCCAGCGCAGGACTGCTTGGGTTGATAAGATAGGGAAATATGGGGAAGGAATTTGGTAGGCATTTGCCCAAAGCTCGTAAGAGCTGATTTCGGCGAAAAGAAAGGGGTTTTTAAAAATAGGCATATGTCCACAGCTTCTAAGAGCTGTTTAAAGAGGAAAATGGATGCAATTGCTTAACAAGCACGTTTAACTTTCTGTGTATCTTTCCGTGTTTGTCCCGGTGCACCGACTGTCTATGTGTATGTTTATGTCCTCTCTGTGTCTTTGTGTGAATGACTGTTTCATGTTAAAAAGAAAAAATTGGTAAAGATTACATCTGCTGGTAACCTCTTGAGCTAGCCACAGTTTGTGTGGGGATTGATTCAAAGCCACGCCGCGGCAGCGTAGCTCACTCACCCAAGACAGAAACATGGCTGGGGAAAAAGCCGCTCTTAAAAGCCCAGAAACCTCGAGATTTGGGAAGACTTTGGTTTGGCTTGTGAAATTCATGTAGTCGCTTTATACTTGTTTCTAATTGGTTTTAATGATATAAGGCTTTACATTTCTTGACTAAAGAGTTATAAATTAATTGGTTATTATGTAAAAGGTATAGTGTTATTAAGAAAAGGTTAGTTTAAAACTGGTGATTCAGTGTTAGAGCTATCTTAACTAACTACACGTGGCCTAACGCCACTCATGCCTTGTTCTTGTTTATAATTGAATTTAAAGGTATATTTTGCATGTCTTGACTATAGAGTATTGGCTTAAGTCACTGCACATGATTTAAAAGGTATAATGTTATTAACAAATGTTAGGTGAAAGCTGGTAGTTTAGGGTAGTCGCCATTTTGAACACGTGGCATGATGGTTAAGGCTGGTAGTCTAGGGTAGTCGCCATTTTGAACACGTGGCATGACGATTAAGGCTGGTAGTTTAGGGTAGTCGCCATTTTGAACACCACGTGGCATGACGCAATCCAGGAAATACAGGCCTTTGGGACGCTCCTAAATTGGCATGGTGTTTCATGTGAATCTTGGCCTGGAGATTAGACTTAATGAAGATTAAGATTTAAAATATTGTCTCTTTAATAAGTTACACTGTTATACACTTGAACATAAGAACTGGCATACAAACCTTGTGCTGTAAATATGTGTTTGCCATTAATTTTAAAGAAAATAGATTGTTTAAAATTGAGATTTGCTTCCAAAATTACAATTGTGCTCTAATATTGCAAGAAAACATTGAGTTACAATAAAAATCAGTGTGTCATTAGCTACAGTTTTCAGTTTGCAGGCTCGTAATTGTTAACATTTTGTAATTAAGATAATTTTGAGAGTGATACAGCTATGGGTTTTAGGGGCCCATTGCCACTTTTCCACAAGTTTATAGGCTACAATGGTAGGAGCAAAATTTAACCCTCCAAGATTAAAAAGGATATCTCTGTAGAAATGTATTTGATATCAAGTAGGTTCCTTTGACCATGAAATTACAGGTTTCTTTTGTTTAATCCTTAAATTGTCCTTGTAGGTTTGGGTCTGGTCTTAGATAAAAGGCTCAGATTAGAAGATATTTAGGAATCTCATACAATGTCCTTGCCAAGGACTCAAGGTGGATCCTAGGGCAGATAAAAAAATTTACATTTGAGTTAATGCAAAGCTTAGAGTTGCCTCAGGGGAAGCTAGTGAGGAAGTTTTGAGAAATTGTTTCCGCCTTACAGGCCCCACCTAGGGAGTGTTTGGCTTACAAAAAAAAAAAAAAAAAGGTTTTTGACTTATCCAGGTGTGGGTTAAAATGCAGTTCAAATCTATGAAAGGTCAAGGAGGCTATAAAAGCATTAACATTTGGCCTGTCTACTCCCTATAAAATTATTGTAAATTTAAAGGGTTGGTTTTTTACTTTACATTCTGATAATTATAAAAGCATTTGCTTCTAATTTTAAAGAAACAACAAAGCAATTTCATTAGAAAGTTTTTGCCTCAAGGAATGGCTAACAGCCTTATGTCCTGTGAGAAAAAAATGTTTGTCTCTCTTTCAATACAAGAGTTAGGATCTTACATTTTTCAGTCTATAATCATAGAATGTTTGTTACAGGCCCTTGCTCCTATAGACTTTTAGAATTTTTAGGTAAATGGCTTTCAAAGGTTGTTAAGATATATTAATTGGCTTTATCTTATTTACCTCATTTTAAGCTTGCCACAGAAGGTCTTAAACCTCTGTTTTCAAGGTAGGAAACGTTTGTTCCTTGCTTCAAGCAACAATCAAATTTATTATTAATGGTTGATCTATTACATGGCAAGCATTTTTAGGCAAAATTAATAATTGTTATCCAAAAGATAATTTGTACTATCAGATCACATGTTTATTCCTTTAAGTTTCTCCCTGCTTCAACACAGATACCTGAATTGGGTGCTATAGCAGCTATTTTTAAGATGTTAAAGGTCAAGCTTTTAATAATAGTAGATATACATAGCTCATGGTTTATAATTGCTTAAAATTGGTCCATTTTTAATACTGCTAATTCTTAATTTCTACAGTTTATACAAATGTGATTCAAATTTCTAAGAACAAAGGATATTTTCTCTAAATGACTGTCCTTTAGGTATTTGAAATAATTTTATATTTTGTGCACATCAAATTGTAAAGATTTGTTCTTGATGTCCTCAATTTCTACCTCTATCAGGTAATGGTGTTAATCCTAGAGGACTTAGTTATTACAGATAAATGATATTCATATTTCTAATTTAAAAGATTAAAAAAATATGTACATGTGACTAATGATTCATTTTTAGGCTGTCTAGTTGCAACTGCTCTAACAGAAAAAGCAACTATATTTTATATAATTACATAGTTATTGCCTATGTTATGGTTTATACTTTGTGTTCCAACTTAAATTAATAAAACAATATCTTCTTGGAAGAAAGAAGAGAGGGGAAATTGTGTCCCTGTGCATATAATTTAAATTATGCTTGCATGTTTAAAGAAAAAAAAAAAAATTTTAAAATTTAGATGCCAAGAAACTCCTTGCTAAATGTATATGACATCTTGTAATTAGACATATTGATGTCTAGGTGAAATGAAGGAATTCACTTACTAACATATGCCATGATCCTGATTTAATATTGGGGGAGAAGGCATGTCCTCTGTTTTTTCCACAGAATGCTGCAGAAGATATGCTGACTGTGTGCTTGCTGAATGCCCAGACCATGGTAACATAAGAGCTATATTGGATATATGTTCTTGACTTACCTCAATTGTTAAATGTCCCAGGTTAGATAAATTGCCTAGCTTCAAGCTTTTAGACTTTGTGGGACAGAACATGGAGACTGTTAAGCTAGCTTAGGAAAAATTAATAAGAAGAGTTAAAATGACTCTTCTCCTTATTGTGCTCAGCTGACTCAACCATAGACTGGTCTAGAAATAATTCCAATATTGAAGATTCCAATTTTGAAGATGGCTAACAATCTTCAGCCAGCTGTGTTAATTTAACATATAGTCTCCACTTTTCCTGAGAAGTAACAGCTTAATTCTTGATACACAAGGCTACCTCTCCCACCTCAGAGGCCAAGCTTTGGATCCTTAAAGTTGTTAATTTACAACTGAATTGGATACTTCTGGGACAAGTTAATCCTATTCCACCTTTAACTCTTGACCTTGTCTGTTAAGCAGACTGGCTGTCTCCACCCAGGCTCACCTGGATGGAGAGATTACATGTCTGTTAAAGACACTTGCAGACCCCCCTGGCTTCAAAACTTACACAAGTGGATCTCCAAAGAGGGAGCCACATAGAACTCAGATCTATGTGTGTTTGTTTATGAACAAACATGGGTACCAGCGAGACGTGCGAGGCAAAGCACTGCATGGGGAGGTGAATTTCTGCTTCTGAGTCCCCAGGAAGTACACCTAATTGCATAGGGGTTAACGTCGAGAGGCTGTCCTTAAAATAATAAGGGAGCCTATTACCCCTCCTCTGAAAAAGACGTTATACAATATTTAAGAGGAATTACGGTCAATGCTTCCCCTCCTGGTTAAGGCCCGCCTTCTTATGAAGGATATTTATCCACTTGTTTTCTACCTCCTCGTGTTCAAATTAATAAAAAAAGGGAGGACATGTACAGAGCCATATTGGGGCAGTCTTGCACTTGGTCAGAGTTTGACTTTGGTCAAGGTTAACTTCTCCCAGAATGCCAGGATCCTGCTCCACCTAGGGTGGAGTGCACGTAGTAAAGGTCAAGCTCATTGTTCCTCCGTGTATAGGGATTCCTGAATTAAACAGGTGACCCACCCAGCTGCCGGAGCAGTCAAGACGAAGACCTCCAAGAGAAGCTAGACAACTTCCACCGGAACTCAGCCTGGAGTCTGGGGGGAGGGTTTGCCCAAACTGTTAAAAGGTCCGGCGCCATTAAAGTTTACGGCTTTGATCAGTGAACATTGACTTAGCCGTACTTTCTTTTCGCCGCTCTTCCCTATGATCCCAAAATTCTCTCAACAGGTAACCCAGTTTACATGTAGCTGCTAGCGGCTACAGTGTATTACCTTTTTTTTCAAAAGGAAAAAATTGCAGGCTCAGTGTAGATATTTTATATGTCTCTGCACTGTTGGTAATGCAGCTGAGGGACAGTTTCTGAACTTTCTACTATATTTTCCATACATTGTACTGTCATGTACTGTGATCTAGTGACATTGTAATTTCTAATGGTAAAATCAATATCCTTTTAACTCCTTAAACCTTTGGTGCTTTAAACACAGGAGGAAAAGCAATTAATGTTAACATGAGGGGAAAGAACTTTGTAGATGAGAGCCATAATTTAAAACTTGAGGGAAACTAGTGGTTTTCACTTGTCATGCTCACAGAAGGGAGGGAGACCAGGGTCCTCCCATAGGCTAAAATGCCAACGTAACACAAAGAGCAGAACAGCCCTTACAGATGGCAAGCAGCCCACACACCATTCCCTTTTGATTTTTCTTTGTGACTTTTCTCATCATCTTATGAATAAGAAACTAGGTCAGAGGGCTAAATGACTTCATCAATGTCAACCACTTGGAACACCGACTCTAAAATAAGGGAAAAATGGGAATTCTAGTCTGCTCTCCTGATAGCACTGTTAAAGAGGGTGTTTCTTGCCTTCCCCATTTCTGCTCACATGCGCAGGAAGCTCCATTAGTGGTTTAGAGAAAGAAGATGAATGAGGCAGTTGGCTCCTGGTCTCATAAAAGAAGGAAGGCTAGAAATGAAAATGCTCAGGAATAAGAGCTGCGTGTGATTAGAACTGAGAAGACAGTGCTGGGGAGGCTTGGGGTCAGAACGATTAATTTTAAATAATGAGAGAGCAGAGAATTTAAAGAGATTTCAATATTTAAATTTAAATTATGTTTCTTAAGTATGTCAATCACTATTAGATATTAAATTAAGCAGCTATACCCAATCAGAATACTGGTAGAGTGCTCTGCCCTTGGCTTCACCATGACTCCCTCGGGTCTGCTTAATTTCTTATATTTCTTAAGTAACCCCTTTCTTACACTTATAACAAAAATAATACTTCAAGTGTCATATTAGCATATGTTTTGAACCCATAATTCTTAGTCCTAATATTTATAATTTAGCATACTATGTAATTTAGAGTAAGTAAACATATGGTTTCAAAAATTAGTCAAAAGAAAGAACTTGTTGCTTTTCAGAAATCTCAATATCTTCTAGGTTTTGTGAACTTGCAAATCTTAATATTGGTTAGCAAATTTTCAGTACCTAATAATTATCCTATTAATCATAGTTGACTATTATTTGATTTCCTTTTGGTGAGTTCTTCTACTGCTACCTTAAATCACCATTGCATCCCATTGCCTGATTAACAATATCAAAGATTAAGTAATACAACTGTTGAATTTCACTGGTGGAAATCCTTTCTATTCTAGGAGGAGTGAATTTATAACCGTATGCCAAGGTTTCTGGATGCTCTTCCTTATTCCAGCATATATTTATTAAAGTTTTGTTTTTCTGTTTCCTCTGTTCTGTAATTCTTGAGGGAAGTCAAGGATCCATTTTCACAAGAAAGCCTATCGGGTTAGAACACTCGAGCAATGAGAAAAGCGAGAGAGAGCAGCGTGCTAAGACTAGTCCTTCAAGCAACAGCCATTCACATACACATTAGCATACTCAGCAGATACTTGTTGGTGTCTCCTATAAGAAGTACTAGAAGATAAAGTAGTGACTAAAGACACATACAAGAGGCCAAAATTCCTTATTCTAACCAGGTCCAAGGAAGCATCCTGTCTGTGCGTTTTATCAAAAAATTTCTTTTTCCTGGAGACATGAGCTCTGTGTTTATGTCCTTGAGGCAAGAATTCTTGAAGAACCTCACAGTGGGGAAAGTGATCAAAAAGACTGGGTTCAGCTTCTGTCTTAATCCTTGCTGATGATAGGTGGAGTCCAACATCCAGTCCAAACAGAAAAACAAAGAGAAAAGAAAGTGGTGCAATGGTATATTGACCTAATATCAATATATAAAATATTGATATCAGTTCAAGATCTTAAAAATGCATTATTTGTTTTAAATTGCCAATATATAAGGATATAAAAACAAGGAGATATAAAGAAGAACATATAGGATTATATAAAAGCCATCTAAAAGGCACTTACAAAAATCAAAGAAAGTCCATATATAGGCTTTTAACTTCATAGGGAAGGATGGGAAACATTGATTGTCATAAGCTTGCAAAGGATTTGACTCTGGCTAAATGGCTTAATCCACTGGAAGTTTGGAGTTACTGTTTTAATGAAGCCATCTCTATAATGAATGGACCCTTCAGCCTCCACAAAGGAAAAAAATGGCAGGAGTGTGTCAACCTCCAATAAATTGTGTGGGAGGTAAGAGATCAATAAAATGTCTCCCTCACTGTCACCATAAAGAGTGACCAACTTCAGAAATGTGCAACAGAGTGAAAAGCTGTGGGAGTAGATGAGAAAGTGTTTATAAATTCTGAAAAAGAATAGTGTGTGTGTGTGTGTGTGTGTGTGCGCGCGCGCGCGCGCGCGCGCGCGCGCGCGCGCGTGCGCGCTCTCTACAGGCAGAAAGGAAAGACAGGAATGCAAATATGTTAAAGCAAATCCTAAGAAAACTCAAGACAATCTTTTGTTACTTCCTGACAGCTATCAATTTCAAGGTAGCTTAGTATCTATAATTCTTTTAGATGTGGCAGTGAATTGTCATATTTCTGTCCCTTCAGTAAATTATATGTATTTTAAAGATTTATTTAAGAATACTTAATCAGTGTTAATCAAAATACATTTGAGTTGTGATTTGTGGTCTTATAATACTTCCTATTTGTAAAATAAAAGATAAGAAAATCTAAATCCAGATATCCAAATTCTTGACTATCAAAATGTAAGAATAAATGTTAGAATTGTGGTGTTTTCCCCCCATAAAATTAGTAAAGGCAAGTGCCTTAAGCACAGCTTTCAAATACATCCTTCCCACAGGGAGCATTGTGGATTGCCTCAGGTTATATGGCTTGTAAAGAGACAAGAAATGCTAAGTGGGAAGTTACACCATACAAGACTTGGAAAGATTTTTTTTTTAAACTTGCCTTGTTAAGGCTAATTACCATGGATGAAAGGAGCTGGATAACTTAGAGTATTCATTAGCTCTTTCCCTCCACTAAGCAGCTGTCCCCAAAGTGCTAATATCTTTCCTGTTACATTCTTAAAATGCTTCATATTCACTATTCATGATTCACACTTCTAAAAGACCAACTTCCTGATTAATGTCTAAATGGAAAGAGTACAAAATGTATCCTGAAAATTAGCACAGGCCTTAGGATTCCGGTTTACTTAGCTTAAGATTTTCGAAGGCATGTAAGGCAGGAAGAAAGGAAGGGGCAGAGACAGAGAAAGGGAGTAGGGAGGGGAGTCAGGGGTGGGGGGCAAGGAAGGGAGGAGGGCAGACCTAGAATTGTAATTAGCTTCCACTCCACCTCCATTCCCATTCATGTAATCTTTCCCAGAGTTGTGACAGTGCAGCCACATGTTCTGAGTGAGCACATGGGAAACTGCCAGGTTTGACAGCCTTGGGGTTCTTGTGAGCACTCCCATTTCCCTTCACGATAAAGACAATATCTATTGAATCTATGGCTTGCCCTACCTTTCAGCAATGTTCCTGGCTCAGTAACCCGTGTACGTACAAGTGGCCAACACTGTAACATGCTATGGTACAGAATGAGCTCATCCCTTTGTCCCTAGACCCCTCAAATTTCTCCCTTCAGTTATTAATACAGCTGTGCTTCTGATGATAAACATTCATGGTTCTAGTTAAAGTCGTGCAGCAGAAAACAAAACCAAACAATGTTGACCACCCACACATAGCAACCAATAGACCACAAATGACCCTCTTTGTGCTCTTCCCTTTCCTGCATTTTGCATTTGGTCAGTGAATGAAAGCAGTAATTTTCATTTGTCTTTGTTCAACTGAAGAGAAGAACCAGGAAGTACAAATGCCCTTGTCACAATTCAGCAAGACAGGTGACCACAATTGTAGGCTTCGGGCATTTATTTTCACAATTACCAGCAACTACTTTTGGTAACTTACTGTCACCATTGTTTGGCTAGACTGGTTTCTACTTTGATGTAGCACCCACTTGCCACCAAGTCTTCACTGGCATTGCTAGGAGACAGTTTCCTGAGTCCAGTCATATCAGGAGTCAGTTCCACCTTGCTCAAAGTATTAAAATTTAGATCATCTTCCCAGACCCAGGAACCCAGCTCCTAATCTGCTACTTCAGATGTGTCATATTTGTCTGTTAACTAGTAAGGGATGCAAGGCGGGAGGAGGAGGCTGTTATCCTGTTATCTGAACCAAGGCTCATAAATCAAAAATGTGCATTCTGTCTTTGCTTAACTGACTTCGTGCAGCTCGCCCACTCATTCCTTTACCACTCTAGAAGGACAGAGTCCAGGAGGGGACCCGACTGAAAAGGCCAGCTGAAAGACCCTGAAACCAGGTGACCTGGATGAGTCTAGGTCACCAATGTTAACGTCCTTGTTGAACCACTTGTGTCAAAATATGATTGGTCAATGCCACAGCCCCACCCTCATCCCCCTTCCTGTGTGTTCCCATCCTATAAAAATGTTGTACAATCTCCCTTCAGGGACATAGTCCAGATCCCGCACTGACCACCACCCTGGGTGTTCAGAAAGCTTTCATTTTAAGCTTCCATCTCTGAAGTGAGTTTTCTCAGCTTCCATTCTGAACCCAACAGCATAAGCTAGCAAATAAACTCTAAACTCCATAGTTAGGCATTCAAAACGCACACTGAACTTATTGTATTGTCGTTACAGTCAACAATATCAGGCTGGAGAGATGGCTCAGTGGTTAAGAGCACTGGACCTCTTCCAGAGTCCTGAGTTCAATTCCCAGTAACCACATGGTGGCTCACAACCATCTATAATGGGATCTGATGCCCCCTTCTTGTGTGTCTGAAGATAGCTACAATAGCTACAGCAGGCTATATAATAACTCACATAAAATAAATCTTTTTTAAAAAAAAAATCTCTCATTTAGTGATATAATTCATGTCTAGCCTTCCACACATATCTTATAATTTTGTATTCTTCAAAACACCTACTTTGGTGCCTTTTTCTCTCTGAGATGGCCTCATCTCCTACCATGATGCTCCATTTGGGCCTTCCAGTGGTCCGCCGAGTCTCCCTCCCAGTCTGCTTTCATGTGCTATGAACATTCTGAAAACATTCAGATTTAAGTTTTCTTGCTAATTTTACTACAACACAGCTTTTGAAAATAGATCTATAAATACTTTATGAAAACTTATAGTTTAGAGTATATCAAACCATGTTATACTTTTACCCTCGGGAATATGTAAATAGCACTCAGATACACTGAGTGCTTCACCTTATATTCTTGTTTGGTGACATTTTTAGTGTATACCTTAGTTCTCCTCCATACAATTAATTGCCTTGGGTGAAATTGTTTTGTAGTTCATCAGCAGGCTATTTAATAGCTTGTGCTTACCTTACAATTTTGAATGTTGAATTATAAGTGATATATTGCTATCCATTTGTTATTAAGTGACTTGGATCTCTAATAATAAAGCTGATATCTGAAATCAATTTCAGATAATATTTTATGAATTAAATATTTTTTATTTCTATAGGAAAGAATTTTAACTGCCATCATTTTCTGTCTAGTATATTCACTTCTTGCTATCTCTATGGATCATGAAAATTATATGATCACTCTAATAAAATCTTACATATATACATAGCATTTATCACATGTTTGATTAAATAATCACTTAATATCTTTTTGATGTCTTTATTCTCTGTTAAATTGTCAATTTCATAGCAAAGACTTTGTCTATGTCACTCATTTTCATATTTTCATGATTAAGTGTCTGTCAAGTGGCAGGAATTTAGCAAATACTTGTTGGATCAATGAACTTGGGGATTCATAACTTATAAATCAATTAAAAATAACTAAGATCACTTCTTCCACCTCTTTGGCTTCTGACCCATCATAACTAACCAGTGTGTGGGTATAATTACCTGAGCTCTAAATCACTGAAGATTTCTCTAGAATACTCCCTTGATTTTTCTTAGCTCATTAATTAGGCATTTTATTATTAATTGAAATCTCTTTTCTCTATGAAAAGGACTATCTTTGAATCAGTGTCTTCCATCTGTCAGGGCTGCCGACAAAGAAAGCAGAAATGCATACAGGAAAACAAACAAACAAAAAAAGCCATTTTCTGTGTGTGAGTGTGTGTGTGTGTGTGTGTGTGTGTGTGTGTGTGTAGTGTTGTAAGAGTCTGTGGATTGCCAAAGAAGGATACTCCAGACTCAAATAGGATGGAAAAGCAAAGAATGTTTTATGCAGCAGAAATCCAGCATACAGGGGTCAACTCTTCATCAAAATGGTGACCTAAGGGTGAACTCACAAGTTTAGTTTAAAGCCAATTAGGGGAATTCTCAGCAGGGGTAGGTAACCTTTATCCCGATTGGTTACCTCTATTTCTAGGAATATAGGCGGTTTTGCGATTGGCTAGGACTTTGGGGGTTTTTCAGAGCTGTTGCTGACTATTTTGGCTCAGGCAAGATGATGGGGCAGCTTCTGACTGGCTGCCTATGGGCTATGGTTTTTCTAGGAACTGGTCTGCTCACTTCTGGAAAACAGAAACTTAGACCTAATCTCCTCCACTGGCACCTTACAAACTGTCATGGAGCCTAGCTCACTCCTTTCAGTGTGTGTATGTTTGTGTGTGTGTGTGTGTGTGTGTGTGTGTGTGTGTGTGTGTAGTGTATGATGTATGTGTGTATCTATGCAAATGGAAATAATTGATTCGTTGAGATACAAACTATCAATATCAAGATAATTATAATATTTCATAATGCTGATGGAGCTGTTCTTGGTCCTGAGCTCATAGGTAGGAGAGTGAACACGAGGACTAAAGCCTCAAAATGGTTGGAAGTAATGTTCTGGAGAAAGAAAAAAATGTCTTGCAGTGACTGCCCTGAAAGACCCTGGTCAAAAGCCAGAGGGCAACTCTGCCAGGCATTGCGACTCCAGCAGCATTTGTTTCTGCCTCATTACTGATGATACAACCAAAGTTCATGCTGCCCTAGCCAATGCTCCTTTTATAGCTGGTGTGGGATGAAGGGCAAGCCTTTTTCCTGCTGAAGAAGGCAGATAGTCATCTCATTTAGTCTCTGAGAGAGGTACGACAAGAAGATGCAGAAAAGCCTAAGAAAATAGCCAGCAAAACCAGACTCGGCCTCCTTTTGGTCTTTATTAGCAGAAATCACTTGTCAGGGCCAGTTCATATAGGGCATCTAAAAAGCTGAGAAAACCAAGGAGCCAACTTGTTTTTATGTGATGTGGTCATAGAAAACTACAATTGTAAAAGGCCCAAATGAATGTTTTCACTTTTCAATCATTGTTTACTATACCGGAGGCAGAACAACATGCTAATCTCCAGTGTACATCTCCTTGTTCATACCAATATCCTTTTATACATAAGCTATAATTTGCATTCAGAAGGAGAGAATGCAATGCCCACACAATCATAGCTCTGTGGTGTGCCTTTCACCTTGCTCGGTATTTATAGTAAGTTTTTTTTAAATCGAAATAGCAAATTTCCATTATTCTGGGATTTGAATCAACTGGATGATATTAAAATGATAGAATGCTGTATTACATTTATCACTCAAAATTTACAGAAAACTATAAAGATATTGAAGTTCAGTTGAAGATGAAAATAGATAACCAATAGAAAATTCTGTAGCTTAGATCTAATGTGTATCTCTCACAGTCTAGAGAGAAGTAGTTCATATGTGAATGATGTAAAAAGGAAGTTTAGATCTTTTTATTTTGAGGAAAAGAACACATAATGGTGGCAAGTAAGAGTACAAAGTGTAAATTATTTATGGCAGGCAGAATAATATTTGGGGGAGGAAAATGAAAGAGTCTAGCTTGAGGGAATCAGAGTAGAAATGAGTTCCAATAGGTTTTTATATATTTGAATGTTATTCAAAACAGGTTCAGAGCTGAACTAAATAACTTCTAAGGCACTATGTGTGTGTGATCCTGGTTGTTAGGTGAACTATTAACTCTAACCTACCTACATTTTATTCCTTCCATAGCCTACTTCCTACTACCAACGATACTTTCAGAGACCCTTGCTAGCGTGTTCCTGTTATTAAGAATTCTGACTTTTTTCCTGAACATGATTACTAGACAATATAAGGGTCAGGAAAACAGATGAGAAGAACTTAAAGATGTTAGTTTCAGACTGTTTTAGAGTTTTAGATGCATAAAAAAATGTACCAAGAAAATAATATGGGAAAAAGGAGAAAGAAGAAAATTGGAACACTGAAATTAATATAATAATATTGATCCACACAATAGGAAATAGACATGATTAATTTTTGGATAAATCTGTTGCATTGATCCTCTTAGAAAAATGATTTATAATTTTGTATTGTGGAAATGGTTTTCTATTTTTATTTATTTACTTTTTTATGATTTCCCATATGTGACCTGAAAATTTTCTTTTTTCTTGTGCTTTAAAGTCTATTAAATCATAATATACTTAGCAACATACATACACACACACACACACATACACATACACACACACACAGACACAAAACCACACAAACACATAAGCATAAAACCTACTAAACTTAGGTGTAAATTTATTGATCCATAAAATAAACTATATTTTTAATTAAAGTAAAATCATTGAAATGTATAGACACTGGTGCTTACAATTTTGATAGTTTTCTGATTTCTACTCAGTCATTCCTTTTTTTCTTTCAAGTCAGTCATTTCAAAGGTTAATTGTTCAAGATCAGTATTTCCTTTAAGTACTTTTAGATCCATTTAATTAGGATTTCTTTCAAGTATTATGCTACTTTGCTTGTTTCCTGGTTTCCTTGTGGACTTAACACATGAAATATGTTGAATTCCATGTAATCATAATTTTCCTTCTTCCAGGACTTAAAATAAGTAAGAATAAAATGCTATATTCTTTTAGGTACAACACAAGACTGAAGTCAATTCTTCCTGAGACTGGGCTGTCAAATGCATCCACTAAAAGGAATCTCAAACCTCTTCTTTAAAAGAGGCATCCTGGATTATGACCACTCAGATCCTATGGAGATGGGCGACAGGTGGGCATTTGCATAATTATAAATTCATGTGGGTTACTGTATTTCCATGTCTCATTTTCTTAGGTTGTATAAAGATAGTAGTAGTGTCATAAAAGAGCAAAACTGTACACAGAAAAGCACTTAAGACACTAAAGTTTCTTTCAGAGTGTTTACCAACACTCTCTTCTGGACTTTCTAGGTACCTGCCCTGCTGAGGGAATATACATTCACACAGACACACATACTTAAGCATAAAATATAAACATGTTTCAAAATATCTAAATTGATATTCCATTTTATGTGCCCTTTTCAACAGAATGCATTATACACAGCCTGTTATACAGTGAGGTTTTTCTCTTCCTTTCTTTTTTCATCCAGTTTTGTCTAGTTAAAATAAGACTTGCTAACTCAGAGACATACTGTGCATTATTTGAATGTAATGACATTTTTTTCCAGCAACATCATATGATTTTTCCCCTCAACCTCTATTAAAGTGAAACAAGTACTTTTAGAACCATTAAAGTACTTATTAAGAATAACCCTGGGCAAACATTAACTATAAGAATATATAATCCTGCAAGAGCATTCAACTTAATGAATTTCATTCTATAAATTCAGTGTAGATGATCGTATCGGCATGGGCTAAGATGCCAGTGTCTTGGTAGGGTAAGAGATTAACCTAAGCGTCTAGTTTCCATAATGTTTTAATCTCATTTGTTCAAAGAATTTAAATGAGATAAGAAGTCCTGTTATCACTGAGAGTGTTCTAATAAGTTGATACTGAATAAAGGAGGTTTCCTGGGTCCCTCTAGTCCCAAAGCTCCTGAAAGGGAGAGTAAGAACAGGAAGGGAAGTGTACCAACTTAGGTGGGAATCTAAAACCCTGCTGAGGTCACAGAGAAAAAAAAATGCTCCCTACCTACCTTGCCTCCTTTCATATAACCCAAACATATCCTTCTCCCATCCATGGCCATGCAAAGAGAGTTCTAATCCTCCTTATACTGTGTCCAACTTTTAACCAGGTTGACCCACAGGGATCAAACTGGTTGTGCAAAGTCAAGCTGGTATTTGTGAATGTGTTCTCAATTGATTCCAAATCAGGTGTCTAGAAAAGCTGTGTACCGCTACTACAAATCAGTCACTTAAGGATCAAAAATGCTTACATTCTCTGCTTTTGATTCTTTGATTCTCATGAATTAAAAAGACTCAAGGGCTGGTGAGATGGCTGCCCTAATACATTGGAAAAGCAAGAGGACCTGAATTTGAGTCCCTAAAATCCACATAAGAGGCCATGGATGGTGACTGGTGTCTCTAGCCCCAGCAATGGCACGATGTGGAGGGGGTGAGGGACATGTCACTGGTTAGGTGACAGATCCTATGATGTATTAGAAAGTGAGCTAACTGTGAGCCTGAGAGCGAGTCAGCAGAGTGTTCCCCACGGCGCTGGCTTTCAGTTCCTGCCCTGACTTCCCTCAGTGATGAACTATGACCTGAAATCTTAAAGCCAAAAAAATCCTTCCCTCCCATAAGCTGCTGTTGGTCAGAGTGGTTTATCACAACAGCACAAAGGAAACCAGAGGCAGACGTACATTGGAAGGCAAATTTCTAAATCTTCTAAATATGTCTGCAGCATTGCATTTAGTCTTTGTTTCTTAAGCGACTTTGCTACAACCCAAGCTCTCAGATAGGGGACTTTGCTTTGCTGTAGATGAAAGAAACCATCAACTTAAACTTCTTAGACTGTAAATCAATATAAACCTTTTCTCTTTTTGGAGTTGATCTACTCACATGTTTTATTCTCTGTGTGATGGAAAGTTAACTAATACAATGGATTTCAGCCATATACACACAGTGATTATAAAACCCTTTCCAGTTCTGATGTGAGAAACTGTGGCCTAACTTGCTTCTACACTGCCTTTTTGATCCAAACAGACGTCAAATTAATAATGTTTTATTTCATTTTAGCTAATGTACAATTATGTTCTGAGACAGGTTTACCTTTCTAAGTAAGCCTGGAAAAATAGATGTCTAACAGGTACTTCCAGAAGGAAAATAGAAGTCAGAAGTTCACACCAGAGAGGCAAAACTCTGTGCCTTTGAGGTGCCAAAACATTTCAAAGTCAAATCTGTCATAATGGAAACTAGCTTGGAGTAGACAATGAAGAAAATAACAGTTTGGACATGTTGACAGGCATAACGTGTGGCTGATTACTTCTGTTAGAACATGACACTAATTAGACAGAAGCCATTCTCTTGATTAAACCCTTCATTTACACTCTATTTTTTCAAGGAAAAGCCAGTGGGATGGCATGCACAGCCCATCCAAAGGATTCTCTGCCCAGCCTTCCTCTCTCACCTCCATTCTCTCTCTCCTCCCTCTCTATGCCTAAGGAAATATTTCAAAAGGGACTTCTCTGTAGATATCTGCTGATGGGGCTGTTCTAACCTGGATATTCCCTCAGTCTTTCTCACCTCTTGCTCAGCCTCCCCTTGAGAAAGGTTTCTACTTAATTAGCTTTATATATCTTTTCTAATTTCTCTCTCTCTCTCTCTCTCTCTCTCTCTCTCTCTCTCTCTCTCTCTCTCTTTCTCTCTCTCTCTGTTCTTTGTGTGGTATCTGGATGTGATGTGGTATGGTGTATGTATTTAGTGTTGTATGTATATGGGGTATGTATATGTGTTTAGTATGGCGTCTGTGTATGGTGTTCGTGTAGTATAGTGTGTGTGTTGTGTGATGTGCATGTGTATGTGTGTGTGGTATGGTGTGATATAGTGTGGCAGGGATGTGTGATTGTGTTTCTAGGCATTGAACGCTGAGCCTTGAAAGTACTAGATGAGTATTCTACCACCTAGCTACATCCCCTAGTTTCAAGAATTCTTCATGTTACTTGCTTTTTCCTTTGCAGGTTCTCTCACAAAGTCTTGCCATCTTTGGAGGCTTTAGAGGGATGATGCCTTTCATTCATACAAATAAATAAAAAATAAAACTTGGGATATAGAGTCTAGTAAGAGTCTTAAAGAACAAGTGCATTTATTCTTTGAATTACAATGAGTAAGAATCATTAGCAACTTGTGGCTCTAGAAACTGTCTAGTACCTCTCACCCAAGACACACCTGTAATTACATGATGAAAGTGAGGGCAGGCTAATGGCAAGATAAGCTGCCTGAGGTAAGCCTGGATTGGGAGTGACAATGGACCAGCAATGCCTTGTCCTTTATAAAGTACGGCAACGTCATGCTATGAAATATAAAGGCCTTTAGATGGTTGAGACAGGATCATAACATAGTGAAAAGATGTTAATAAACACCACATGAAAGCCAGTTTTAATAATGTTAAGTCACATTATCACAGAGTGATTGAGTATGCTGCTTTTACATTTAGACAATAACAGCTTATGAACAATCCAGTGATGTCCCAGATGGATGGATGTTTTTAGTTTCTCAAAAAATTACTTATATTTTTTGGAGCAATGCTATGGGCTATTAACTTTGATCATAAGCTATCCATTTTAGTAGAATAGGTTTTAGTCAAAAAAAAAAGACACAATCATGTATGAGAAAGCCAAAGAAAGCAGGAAGCTGGGATATTTTGAGAAAACAATCAAATTAATTTCTCTGGGTTCATGTTAATAATAAATATGCTGAATAATGAATATGCTGTACTTTCTGTTCAAGTACAGAAAACTTGTTTCATAGGCAGCTCTGTTGTCACGCTGGTCTTAGCTCAACTCCCCAAGGCAGCAATAAGATGGAAGGATCTACGGGGTAACTGCATATAAACTCCAGTAACTAGAACTTCACGTTGGTGTTGAACTCAGGCCTGTGGCCTCAACAAGACAACAGCACAGTTAATGAGAAAAGAAGACACTTACAGAATTCGTCCCTGTCAAATTCTAGCTTCCCAGTCACAAGGAAAAGAAAATTCAATCAAAAAGACTTTAAATACTTTTTTCAGCTGGGCTAATGTATTTTCTTTACTTTCTGCACTCTGCACAACCGTGGAAAAACAGCTCCCTCAGAAACAGATGTCACATCTCTGTGATCCTCTCATTTTTCACTGTCTCAGTCTCAGTGATCTGGGCTGTGTTTTCTCCTGGGCAGTACATGTATTGTTATAGCATGATGGCCATTCATAGTTAATAACCTAAACGCAAAATTATTCAAGTACTATAGAATATTTGGGTTTTTTTTTTTGTGTGTGTGTGTGTGTGTATTTGCAAATGGTTTTTCTTCTGACATCTCCAGCTATGCAGGGAAGGCCAACTGAAAAAGGCAATCTACTTCAGTTTAACATTTTATTTTTGCATTATTTTATGTTGGTTGGGAAGAGTATTAGTTAAAATGCTCTCTTCATTTAATCCATAATATTAAAAGCCTAACTGTTTTTAAGCCTATTTCTAAATGTCTAGTGTTATTGTTGTCATTTTTAAGTTATGATTAATGGACCTAAATGACAAGAGGCCTAACATTTGGGAAAACAGTAATATTCTTAAGCCTTTCCCTTCTCGGTGACTGTTTTCCATCTAGGGATGCCTAGGAATGTATGGAGCTGTTTTGAGTCCCCATACTTTTCCCCCGATTATAAACACACACACTCAAGGGCACAGATAAGCACTGACACACACTTTTGCCAAAGCAGTCAAATTTTTTGGTGGCCCATGAGAGCTCAGTCTAACCTTTCATAGAACAAAAGGCATTTCTATTTTCAATCCATAACTCATTTCTTTCGAAAGTGTTCTTCATTTAAATTTTCAAGATTTCTACGTAAGCCTTTCCCTACCTTAAAAGTCCTTGAATACATGACGGAACCTTTACCTGGCTGTCCCTCTGAGAGCTTACAGAAGGACCCTTCACAGAGCATTACTGGAGGAGAAGGAAGTAGCAGCAGCAGTCTTTTGGTGACTTGACTGCCACCAGAAGTGGGTACTCAGTGGTCAAAAGGTTAAAAAAAAAATTCATTATGGGTGTGCTATTTTTACTTCCTGTACACTGAGGCGATCCCCTGTGCTTATTCTCCTCAGCCTGACAGTGGAAATGGTATGCTAGGTGTTCAGACTGTTGGGCTCACATTAACTCAATTTTACCATTGATTGTTTCTCCTGATGTTAAACAGATGTGATGGCTACTCTAGCCGCCACTGTAGGTGTTTATTTAAAGAACTCATTTCCCACAGTCAGTTCTCTGTTTTACAGCTCTCCTGCAGAATTCTCAGGTCAACCCAGCCTCCTGGGCTTTTGGAAGTGATGAATCCTTAAAAAGATGTTTTCCCCACAGAAACCACAAGGTAAATGTAACAAGTAATCAGTCTTCCAGGCAGCAATCAGGCAAACCACTTAACAAGCAGTCCGCACAAACAAAATAATTAATCTAAGCACTGTCCTGAAAGGTAATTAATCTAATCTGCTCCAAGTGATGTGTTTGCTCACCGTACAGGGTTTTGTTTCATAGTTGTCATAGTTAAGGGTGTCAGAGATGGTACAAATGTGTTAACCAGTTTAAAAGAATACTGATTTCAAGAGGGAGGTGTGACACAAATGTTTATGCGGTGTGGGATGGTTGCTCCTTTGTTTGCAGAGGGGAAGCAACACAGATCAATGTCACAGTGGAACAGAAAGGAGACAGCTGTAGACAAAGAAACACTGGAAAGGATCAGGCATGAGATTATAGGCCTGAGAAAAGTATATGAGCTAGACCAATGTTTGTGTTCCGGGAAAGGGCTGGTGAAATTAGTCACAACTCTCCCAGAAAATGAAACTCAAATGGGGACTAGGGCCAAAAGACAATGCCTCCCTGAAACCTGTGTCCATGCAAGTGGGCAAGAGTCAGCTGACTTTGTCAAAAGTGGGCTATGATAAGGAAGCTAATTCTCATCATTTCCAAACACCCCTCTCAGCTATTTCTGTGTTGGGATCCTGAGTTCAATAATTCCAGATGTTATGAGTTACATCTCATCAATAAACTTCAAGACAGGGAGGGCAGACCTTTATATCGGTGACTACAAGTAAAAAGACTGGCATATTCTTATATCTGAAGTATGGCTTATGAGAGCCACAGATGGCGATATTCGGCCTCATATCAGGTCAGATCTTACTGGTTAACAACACTTTTTGAGACTGAGTTTTTATTCTACAAAAACTCAGTGAGACTACCTTTTGGTTGGAGAAGTACTCTTAAAATTTACACACTACATTTCAAAATAATTGATCAGAAAACATTTTTGGTCTTTGTTGGGAAAAGATTATAAGCAAAACAGACATGTTCTTAAAGAAAAGAGTAAAATATATCTAAGATACTTTGTGACCACAGTGCCTGAGATAGATAGCATGCATGGCAGTTTTGTCTGTACTTGACCTAGCTATGTGTCCTTCTCAGTGATGTCCCACACACCGGCTTTGCAGGAGGGCTTTTTTAGACATCATAGTGATAACTAAATATAGTTATATCTTTGGCAAAAGCTGATCAAAATTGGAGTGGATGTATGGGCCAGGAGATTGAGGACCTCATAATATGACTTTTCTACAAGTCTGGAAGTCAGTTCACTGAGACTATAGTTTACAAGTTAGAATTCACTGATACAAAGCCAAGTGTAGTTAATGCAGACAAGCTAGACAAGTCAAGTCCATTTCCCATGTGTATGAAGATTAGAGAGAAATTGCTAGTCTGAGTATAGAAGATAGGTTTGCTAAGACATTGAGATACAAACTCAGAGGCAGGTGACAGCATAAGGAAGCCTAGGACTTAAAGGAAGAACCTCAGCCAAACTCTTGTCATTTAGCTACTTAGGATTTCTTCTTTGTGGATGCTGGTATGATTGTTTCTTGGCTGTAATTGAATTTGTTAAACACTATGTTGATAGATACATGTCTCTATATCTTTGAATACAACATAGTTATTATAGAGAAGAATCTATTTTTGTTGGTGATTTTCCATTACAAAATAAATAAATAAATAAAATTCAGGCATAAGAAACCTAAGGGCCAAGCAGCAAATTAATTATTAATCTTTTTCCAAAGCCCTTGGCCACATGTGGTAGTGAACACCTATAATCTCAATTTAGGTGTTCACTACCTAAAGGAACCTTTAGGAAGTTCTGGGTCAGCTATGGCTATACTGTAAGATGAAAACATCAAATCAGAAATAGAACAAAATAAGCCCAAAGCAATGCAGCAATGTGACATTATAAGGGTGTGTACTTGAAGGGATATTGAAGTCCTTGTCTGTTCTCTCTTTTTACCTTCTGGTTACACTAGGAGAACTTTCTCTGTCAGGCAGTCTCTCCAGGACACACTGGGCTACCACAGGACCATAGCAACAGGGCCGAGTAGGCATGTACCTAAACCTCTAAAATTCAGTCAAATCAATATTTCCTCCTTTGAAGCTGTCTATCTCAGGTACCAGTCACAGCAATAGGAGCTGTTTTGACATGCTTACTATAAGCCAATCATTACTTTAATATTTTGACAATTATATTTAGGGGCCATTTGATTTCTTTTATATGCCTCTTAATGCCAATGATATTAGTCCCACTTTGCAAGAAAGCAGCAGAGAGAATAGTCACACAGCTAAGCGAAAGTGAGCTATGAAAGCCGTTCCCAGGGTCACCTTCCTAATTAGATGCTTCTGTCCTCAGGATTTCAATATGTGGGTCTCGAAGAGCACAGGTAATGTAAACAACAAAGATGGAAAAGTGTAAGCTGTGTTCATGGAATAGTAAGGTTAGGCCGGGTTTGTTTAACAACAGGGAGAGAATATTGGGATGAGCAAAAAGAATAAATGGCCTTCTATGCCACGGCAAGGATTCTGAGCAGCAGAGGGGCAAGGTCAGGTTTGAACTATAGGACGTTGGCTTGTGGAGACAGCTTCAATTATGTATACTGATTTTAATGTAAGGATAGTAGTTTGAGAAGAATTTTAATAGTCTTTCATTGAAACCAGAGACTAGATAGAAAGTGCAGATCATAGAGGCAGTAAAATGGCAGAATCTGTGGAATTGTTGAACAATTTGGCTACTAGTCACTAAAGTGAGGAGGTCAGCAGTGAAGCGAAGTTTCTTCTAGGATTAAACACCTGAGGGACTTTGCAAACTGAGAGTCTAATAAAACAAAAAATGGAAAACCCAGGAGAAGACTTGTTTTGGGTAGAATACACATGGAGAGAGAAAGAGGAGACCCTGGGAGGGTCCTCTGAGGAAATGAATGTCCTAATTTATCTGAGGGTCCAAACCAAAGGGAACATATGTCCATCCATGAAATATTCTATTTTGCTTAATTTCATGTTTTTATTTAAGATGTGGATTTATGAGAAATATATTAGTAACCATTTCATTAAAAAGTTTTGGCACTTCCAAGATAAAGCCATCTAGTGGAAAGATTAATCATGCAGAACACGCTATTTTCCTAGTGGTTTTATGTAATTTAAAGCATGACTGCATAAAAAACTCTTTTTTTTTTGTATTTTGTTACATGGCTGTAGACATAAAAATATAAAGACCTGTGTAAAGATGACCACTTATTTAGATACTTTTCTTAATATAGGCATTACATTTTAATAACCAAAACAATGCCAATAGAGGTAAGGCCCTGGAAGGTTATAAAGAGATCTTGGGATAAAATAATTTATAATAATTTATAAGTGGGATAATTGCACCAACTGACTGGGAGGAAGGTGGCTACTTAATCAGTGTCTCCCTACTTCCCAGTGCAGCTCATATCCAGTGAAGGGTTAATGCTGGGTGCTTAACACCTGCTGGCCCTCTTGCTTGGATCATGACATGCTAGAGGATCCAGGATGTTAGGTCAAAACCAGTCTTACAAAGGTACTGTAAGTCAATATTTCCAATTCCCATTTCTTCTCTGACTTCCCAGTGCCTATCTGCCTTCCTTGCTTGCTTCTGTGCTTCCTATTTCCCATTGTCACTCCTTTTCTTTCACTTTTCCATCTTTACTTACTTTTGGTTTGGTTTGGTTTTTTGGAATCAAGGCCTTACTTGAATCTCAGGCTGACCTAAAACTTACGGGGTAGCCCAGAGTGGTCTCAAACTCATGGCAAACTTTCTGATTCACAATCCTAAGTACTGGGATTATGGATCATAGAAGTCACCATGCCCTTCAGTGGGGACCTACTTGAGAAGATTCCACATGTTTTCATATCTTGCCCTAGTAACTCCTTCCTCCATCCATGCCAGCAGTAATCATCACTCTAAATATTTAAAGCTTCTATATAAACCAATATGTTTTCCCATAAGATGTTTCTGTTTCCTATATTACTTTAAAAGCCATCATCTGTAACATACTATTAATTTGGGAATTCCAATTTTTAAAATAATCACTGAATTAAATCTACAAAGTAAGTGACAATATGAGCATAGTTTTCAAAGTATACTCTGAGCCAGTGAACATTTATGAAAAGATGGTGGAGAACTGGATTTCTGGAATTTATATACAATAAGAAAGGAACTTCCAATACCTCCCCATCATCAGAGCATCCCACTGAAAGAGAAGGCTACTGGAATGTCCTGACTCGTGAAAGAATATGTCTCTTGGACTTCTACAAAAACACTGGGCACTCATTGCACCCATTGTTGAAAATGGGTGATATAAAGAAAATGCCATGTGAATGCATATTGTAGTAACATTTCCCAAAGTGTATCTCATAAGCTATTAGCTTCCAGGGAATTCTTGTAGTTTTTATTATATAGATATTGACAAGTAGATAAATTCATAAAATTCTACATCAAAGCATGTAAAATGAGCTCTGTTTATCTGTATTATGCAAAGCCTTTCATGTACTAGCATAAAGCATAGATTTTGGAGAGGAAGTGATTTATATAGTAGTTCAATTCCATTTGAATATAGAAGGCTTTCCAGGGTAGTCCTACTAAAAGAACAGACTCTTCTTGGATATAAGATGTAATCAGGAGGAGTCAAGTGAATAATAATTAACAGGTCAATAAAATTGTTGAAATATTTGCTGTCTTTATAGATACAATGAACTCATCTTGATGGCCAAAAGTTTGACATTTGCCTTAAGTCACAGACTTGAGAACACCAGCAGTGAAGGTATCCAGAGTGAAGGTTTATGTATGACTCTGCATAACTTAGATCCTTGGGGAGATTAACTCTGTTACTTTCCCTATCTGCCATGCTGACAAATGTAGAGTCACAGCTGAGAATCCCAGACTTTTCAAAAACAAAACTGGTTTCTCCATCTGTTCTCAACTCTTGACAATGAAAGAAAACATGGTATTCTAAAGTCAGTTCTTCACTTGGCACATGGTGCAGTCATTGACAATGACTGAAGTAATCATGAGTACTCAGCATTCTTATTCTGCAGTCAATACCCAACAATAACCCTCATTAAAAAAAAAATCAAGACCACAGGTTGAGGGTGTGACTGCCAAGAGGCCTTGAAAGCTCTTGTTTCCCTTTAATTCCTTAAATACACAAAGACAAGGCACCTTTACTCACATTACACTCCACGGTGTTTCTCTTTAAATGGAAATAACAACGTAGCATGATAACAGTACTTGGGAGGTAAAAGCAAGAATCATGATTTCAATCTAGGCTACACAGTGAGTTTGAGGGCATCATGAGACCCTATCTCCGATAGATAGATAGATAGATGATAGATAGATAGATAGATGGATAGATAGATAGATAGATAATAGATAGATGATAGATAGATAGATAGATAGATAGATAGATAGATAGATAGATAGATAGAATGGATGATGGATGGATAGATGATGGATAGATGGATGATTGATGGATAGATGACAGATAGATAGATAACATATTGGTTGCTGATAATGATAATTGAATATTTAAAAAGACAATAGTTCATGTTAGTTACAAGAGACCACTTTGACAACCTCATTCAGTAGAAACTATAAAACTGACTCAAATAAATATCTAGGTACTTTTTTTTGGCTGTTTTCACTCAAGAACTCCCTTGTGAAGTATTCATCTTTGACCTCCTCATTGTTTGTGCCATGCTTGAGAACGTGAGGTTGGTTACATCTACACTGGGCAGAGAGCAGCAATACTTTCTGATATCTGAGAACCAGTGGAGCCCCAGGAACGAACTTCCTTGCTCAATTGTTTCTCTTATAAGAGGAGTTGTTTGTCAATAGCAATATCATTTCAAGGCAAATGTTTCCATTGACTTTTTCAGTTCATAACATGAGGAAAAACTACTAATTGTGAATACAAACTTACATTTTCTAGGCAGAAATTGAGAAGACACTGTTCATGGTCCTAGTGTAAACCAACCTACACATCACATCATACACCTAAAAAGGTATTAACGAGTACAGAAGACCACAAAATGCCTCTCATAACCCTTCTAACAGTCAGAGAGGGGAGTATTACTTAGCTCACTCCAGAAAAAAAAGAAATGTATTTTAAGTATTTCTTAGAGCTCAGAGTTATGGAGGATCCTGGCCTCACTGACTGTAAACTCTGTGTTAGCATGGAATGGCTACTTTAGATATTTCTGTAGCATTCATGGACGGCTCTGTGACATCACTTTTAATACAGTACTGAAAATGATGAGGGGCAGGAGGGAGACAAAAATCCAGCAATTGAAATGGTGGTGGTTTCTCTCTCTTGGGATTATGGTGCTACTGTGGCATGCATGAGTAATGGCTCAGAATTTCCTACTTGGTATTCAGGAACTGAGCAGGCTCATGTGCAGATGGGAAGCCTCAGAGTCATGGTGTTGCTCTTAAAGAGAGTCATCTTTTGGCTTTCTTTACCAATGCTACCCTGTGGCCTCCCGAAATGTACCTCAGCGAATAGGTGAGCAGAAAGCCAGCCTCATTTCCCAATTCACTAGGTTTCTAGGTGACAGGCACATCAATAAAGCCAGAGAGAAGTGGCAGGGAATGTGACATGCCTTTCTAGGAACCACCTGGCTGAAAGCTGTAATTCTCACCAAAAGAAGCACAGAATGGATTTTACAATTTACCCCTGGGTGCTCTGTGATATGAAAAAATTAGACTCACTATAGAGATATGTTTACCTCTGCTACAAAAAGATGAGATTTGATAAAATTCACTGAAGAGCTGCAAGTAACCAAATTTGCTATATTTAAATGTATTTATAAAATTACACAGTGATTCTAAGATAGGAAATTCTGAGCTATTAGCATGTAGTATCTACTGTAATCAAATTTCAGCATAAATAAAATACTTTTAAATTGTAATACATCATGGGATACAGGGTAGATCGGAGAATCGAATTTAAACTCAGACACTTAAGATTATGTTTTCTATATTAATTGAAGTCTAGATGTGTTTGTTTCTTTCTTTGTGCAACATGGATTAATAAATTTGAAATATGATGCTTTTATAAACAATTGCATTTATGCTTTCATTTCCCAGAAGAGCCTTACTTTCTCTTTAAACAAAGAGGACAGAACTGTGATAGTTTATGAGATGAGATAGTGGACCCATCTAATAGCACTTGGTTTACCTCCTGTACATGATCATGTATATATCAAAAAATCAACAGGCAAAAGCTCTTATGGAAACGCTTTATTTTTCTGGATGCTTTAAGCTCAGGTGACAAGAATTAAATACATTGGCATATAACAATAAATACCCTGAACTATTAATTAAAATATTTAGAATGTTAAGTTATACAAAATAAATTTTGCCTTAATAAAGCAGTTACAAACTGTGTGTCATTCTCCGCTCAGTTAATATTGCTCATCTCTAAATTAGATTTCATTTTTACACACATTGGAATTGTATGAGATGTGGGATAGGATTCCTATTCCCAGTTTATAGATGGGAAAAGAGGGACTTCATACTAATAGGCAGTATACTCAAAGCACATAGGTGTTAACATGTGGCAGGATATTCAAAACCTCGTATCTTTCTGGGACAATTATTCCCTACTTGGTGTTCCTTGCCTCTTTCTAAATAAATGGCCGCAATGAAAGTATTTGCCTAGATTAATATTCCACTAATCATTCAAATTAGAACAAAACACCCAGCATTGACTACACACAATTGTAAAAATCAACACAATACATGTTAATGAAATGAAATGCATACAGATGGCAAAAAAACAAATTAAACTTGAAAAATCATTTCAATTTAAAAATTGAGCAGTGGTGGTAAATGCAGAGAGTTTTTTCTCTCCCTCTCTCATAATAGCCAAATAGGCTGATGGCTCATTTCACTGTGCAGCAATATTCTGACTTTTCTCCTAGAGCTGAAAATGCCTATTTACCAGAATGAGAAAAATACTTACACTCATGTAAACTGCGGTGGTAAATTATGCATGCACAATTAATCCACAAGTACAGCCTTGGGTTTGCTTAAAGTTCCTGAGGCATAAGATGCAGGTGCTATGATGATAATTTATCAACCCCTGGATTTTTAGAAGTCTGTTCAGATCAAGGCGATTGTGTAGAAAACGTTCACTGTTTAAAAGGAATCGTGGAGATGAATTCTTCAGTTTCCCCTCCCTCTAACATGCTATTCATTACTGAGCTCCCAAGATGTGAAAGACGAACACTTCTGGGTCTTTTTTGATATAGTTCTGAGAAAGTACTGTTAGCTAACAAATCCAGCCCATAATAAATCTTCTTTATTTACTGCCCACCTGGCTATAGCTCTATCAGGATCAGCAGGAGAAAAGGATAAAATCTTATCAGTGAACTGCGCTGACACCACATGCAATTTCCTTTTCAGGACTTGGGGGACGTGAATTGCACACTAGTTCTTTCAGACTCCCAAGTGACAGGTGAATTTTCCAGGGTGAGGCACACTGTCCAGAATGAGCTGTTTAACTACGGCTTTAGTGTCCTGTCTTCACTCTACCTGATTCAGAAACGCTGTGAATGGCATGAACATTCAAGATATGGAGGTGGGCAGAGAGACAGAGATCCAGCAGCTTGCTCAAAGGAGAAGGGAAAAGTAAGAAACCTCTGAAATATCACAATGCCCCAAACCACCCAAAATAATGGTTTATTTATTCTGTATGAGAAACCGAAAATGGGGAGTGCAGAAACTCCACTTCCTAGCACAGACTCACACAATGGCAGTCTACATTAGAGAATGAAAGCGACCCTATTATTTACAAGACAGCAGCCCTGGTTTGTATGGTGCAGCAGATGTGGGAACACAATAGAAGACACGTCATGTGACCCACTGCTGGGGGTGCGCTTTGGAAACCAAATTGTCAAGCTTTCACATATTTTCAGACCAGGAGCTTTGGAAGTTACAGCAACAGGAAGCAGACTAGTACTAACGTTTATGTTTGAACTATTTGGATAAAACTTTTTTCAATGCAGGATAAACAAATGCTTATGACTTTATAGGCAATACTCAGATTCACACATGAGGATAATATCTTGAATATAAGTGGCAATAATAAGTTAATTTTCAAATATACTTCTGTGTCAAATTCTTTTTACTTTTATAGTCATTATAAACATGAGTTCAATGGTAGTCAACTGTTAAATAGTTAATCTCCATGTTTGCTAGTAAATGCAAATAATTTTATTTCAAAATAAAGCCAAGGTTTAATAATGTGTTATGTATTCTCCTTATTCTTCACTAATCAAAATGGGTAGCTTTTGTAGAAAATAGAATGTAAGTAACACATTTAAGCAAATTAAGGAATTCAATGGCTCTCTCATTTGGTCACTTATTTAGCCTTACATTGAAATGATTTGAATAGAAAGGATCATATAGAGAAAATCAGATCCCATAATCTCTGCAAAGTTTCCCTTCTATAAAAGTATTATTGTTAACTGTATCAATTACTGTCTCATTTGATGAAGTACCTGACCAAAACAACCAAAGGAAAGGGAGTTTATTTTGTCTCATGGTTTGAAGAGACAGAATCAATTATATCAGGGAAGCCATAGCAGAGTCCATGGTGCCAGGAGCATGGGGCTCACATCTGAACAGACTGGGAAGCAGATGGGCAGGTGTGAAGAGAGCGCAGACTTTCAGGGAATCTCGTTTTCCTGCTTTATTCTGTCTGGAGTGCCAGTTCCCTGGACAGTTCCATCTACTTTTAGGGTGGGCCATTTCTCCTCAGCTAAACTTTTCTGGGATTGCCTTAAAGACACTCTCACAGGTGTATCTCCTGGGGATTCCAAATCCAGTGACCCTGATGATACCAATTGATCACCACCTTCCTTTGCTATGCAATTCTTCCAAACACTTTCTTCGTAAATGGACATGGAAATAATGTAGGCAATGTGCTTAACTCTGAGAGCTCTTTGTTTTCAATGTTTTACCTATCCGTCCTGACTGTGATCTTGTAAATGGGTAACTAGAATTCTGCTTTATGGTTTTGTCATACTTCAGTCAAACACTCCTTATTCTTTCTTGTTTAAGCCATTCACATTCATTTTCAGGCTTTAAACATTTCTAGAGGCAACTTTCGAGGTCACTTTTCCTCTCCCAAAACTTAGCGCTTTCTCAGGAATGTCCAAATTCAATTCATCCACTGACATTGCACATACAAACCTGCACAGGAATAGCTACAAAGGCTACAGGAAGGGGAGCGACATATTGAATATAAATGTGGGCAAAAAATATTTTGTATAATTTTTCAAAGGAATAAAAGTCAAGATCACAAGTTATGAGAATTTTCAACAAACCCCTTGATGCAGTGATCAAGCCTTAGAAATTTAAATCAGAGCCCTCTAGCAACCTTACCTCTAAGTAATCAAAAGCTCACTTTCTCTGTCTATGACACATTGACATATAGTAGCCTCTTATTCCAAAGAGTCATTTCTTCTCAAATAAGGCTTTTCATTATTTCATTCCCTGGTTGCATTTAATCCTTCAGTATATAAACCACCTCTTCTCCTTTCATTTGGAACTTAGCAAAACAAAGGTGATTTGAAGCAACATATTCTTGCTATAGCAACCCTGAGATCCATCTCTGAGGAGGAGAGATGGGAAATTGGTGAAGGGAAATGATTTTTTGGATTTTGCAGCAAGCTTACAACTTTTCTGTTCCTTTTTAATAGAAAAGTATAGCAACTACTTTATGAGTTTAGAGCAGTGGTTTTAATGAGAGTCATATATCAGATACCCTGCATATCAGATATTTACATTATGATTCATAATGGTAGGAGAACTACAGTTATGAAATAGCAATGAAAATAATTTTATGTTTGTGAATCTCTATAACATGAGGAACTATGTTAAAGGATCAAGGCATTAGGAAGGTTGAGAACTACTGGTATAGAGGAATATTATAATCAGAGTCTTGAGTTTTAAGGATGCACACATTGTAGCCTGAAAACCAAAGTGCATGGGCTGTCCCTCTGTTTCGTTCACTATATCTTACATGATTTTATCTTGTGCTCTGATAATAGGTGAATAACTCTGCAATGACTGATTTGCATTTATT
This sequence comes from Apodemus sylvaticus, assembly GCF_947179515.1. Classification (NCBI taxonomy): domain Eukaryota; kingdom Metazoa; phylum Chordata; class Mammalia; order Rodentia; family Muridae; genus Apodemus; species Apodemus sylvaticus. The sequence goes on along the minus strand of NC_067475.1, from coordinate 53,463,632 downwards.
ATACTATTTACTACAACCATGTCAGAGAATAGTTTCTCTTACCACTAGCTTTTAATAATATCCTTAACACTTAACATTTGCATATTCATCAAAGGCATTTTCCCATGCACGCATATACATATTAATGCACATACATGTGGTCATTGAATAGGCTCATATATTTGAATGTTTGGTTCTCCATTGGTGGACTGTTTAGGAAGGATTAGGAGGTGTGGCCTGGTTGGAGAAGATGTGCCATTGGGGGTGGGCTTTGAAGATTCAAAAGTTTACTCTAAGCCCAGTCTCTCTCTGCCCCCAATAGTAAATCAGATAGATATAAGCTCTCAGCTACTGCTTGCCATGTCTGGCCGTCTCCTGTCCTGATTCCCACCACAATAGTCAAGGTTTCACCCTTTGAAACTGTAAGCAAGTACCTAGTTAAATGCTTTCTTTTATAAGTTGCCTTACTCATGAGGTCTCTTCCTAGTTATGGGATAGTAATTAAGATAAATTGAATGTGTTCATTGATAAAATCAAAGTTTCACCAACAAGGCAATGAGCATTAGTATATGGACTAATGCAGGTTTTGTGTAAGATACATTCATGGCACCATGTTAACCCCAAATCCAGAGAGCAGTCCAGCTTCTTTAAATGCAATACAGAATTGAAGTCTTTCAACATTTCCTGAGTAAATGGGTTTTCTACTGAGAATTAGGTAGAGAATATTATTAACCAGTTCATTTAGTTTCCTTAAACCACTTGGCCTTTGCTGAGTTATCTTACTTACTGAACATGAAAGTTCACCATATTGTCATGGTTTCGAAGAAATAGTTGAAGGTTTTTCTGTCCTCTAACGTCCTTTCATAAGGAAGACTCAGTTACATCTGTGTAGAAAATTAACTGGGGACTTTTTTCTGTGCTGTAAACATCATGGCGTCATTCTGTCCATTTATACCCAGTTTCAGCCTTTCCAGGTGGCCTTTTGGCCAAGAACCCATTAGTAATTTATCAAAAGAGCAAATGTCGTTATGCAGGAAGCCAGGGGAACTATTTTGCATTTAATTTCTGGTTCTGATAGCATTACTATTGATTTAGTATTCTCCAGCATGACATGGCTAGACACAACATATCATTGTACTTTTGAACTGTCAATCAAATGATCCAAGATTTCCCAAGATATTTGAGCTCATGACAGTAGAGGGTCCAACTCATTCCCTGAGATGCTCTTAACATCGAAATATTCAATAGGAAATGGCTGCTTTGCCATTAAATAAGGAAAATTTTTAATGAGTAAATGTTGGTAGTTATTTCCAAAATCACTGGAAGTAAAATATGAGCAAGGTAGTAAAGCTGTAATCATATGATATAATTAACACTTAAAATTCTAAGTGACTTCAAGGGTTTTTTTATATATCTGTTATCTGCCAAAAGAAAAGAATAAAAACATCGATGTTGAGATGACAGCCTTTAAAGTCATCTTGAAACCATTGAGAAAGTGAAAGATGTTTCAAGAAATCTTTTAATTGCTTAAATCTTCATTAGCCATTATGTAATAAATATGTTTATGTTGTGCAAAATTTGCTTTTACATTTTCACTAATTGATTAAAAGAAGATCAGTTTGACTAATAAAAACCAAATAATTGTTTGGTTATTGACAAAAAACTCTGAATGCATGTGATGTTTTCCCAAAATGCTTGATGGTACAAGCCTAGCAAATTACTATTTGAAGTCTCAGTGAAAACTCATCTCAAATGAAAATCATAAAACATTGGGTCTGCTTGCTTAGTGGGAGAGTACTTGCCTAGGACACGCAATTCCCTGAGTTCAATCCCAAGAACTCAGAAGCATAAATGTTTGGGCAGAAGCAACATTACAAAAATATATAACAATTGCTGGACACCTTCACAGGCCAAACTGCATACAAACAGCCAGAGGGTCCCAGAAGTCCTCTGCCCTGGGTGTGACATTCTAGAATGTTTGGCATAGAGGGTTAAGTAGACATGCTTTGGAGATAAACACCCTGTCTTCACCACGCTATTATAAATATAAAGCATGGCACTAAGTTAATGATAAAGTTGGGCCATCATGATGCTGAAAACTTATTCTCAGTGACAAAAAAGAGTCAAATAATTTACTGAAGTATATCTGTGGCTGTTTCCAGGACAGGTGAACTCTACTTTTCTGTCGTATCATCTGATCTTGTACACTATAGCAATTTCATAGCATTAATGTCTAACATTACGTGTTCTGTACTTAGTTTTCCTCACAAGGCATCTCCTATTGAGTTCCACCTCTAAGGTGGAACACCTCTGTGTTTTTGTTGTTTACGTTCAAGCCATTGTCTTAAGCTCTTGTGCTCCAGACACTGCTACTGTAACCCCATCGCCATCATGTTGTTGATGGCCTCAGGTTCTGTCTCCAGTGTGACTTCATAGCTCTGTTCTAACTGTTTCGCAAAGCCTCACCAGTGTCTGGTCTGCTGGGCTTGATAACACATACTGAGTACTCATTCATGGGATTTCATTCCACATAACTCAGAAATCACTTACCTATAAATCATTATAGTTTCAGAGGAATGGGGGCCAACTCACTGGCTAAGAATTATCATTTTTCCCTGAGCTGAACTTCTTACTCTTGGATTAAGAAAATTAATGTGTTTGAGATATATTTATTTGGTAGAATTCCCTCTTAGCATGCATGAGGAACTGGGTTTGGTACTCAGTACCACATAGACTATTAGACTATTACCACTTGTAATATAAACACCCAGGAGGTGGGGAGGCAGGGGCATCAGAACTTTAAGACCTTCAGGGCAGATATTTAACCTCCAAATGAAATGCCAGATACGAGTCTACCCTTTAATCCTGTTCCAGGATAGTATTTAACAGCCTCGTCTGGCTCCTGGGCCTTGAGTGGCATAAGCTATGGAGCTAAGTTCCATCAAACAAAGTAGCATTCATTAAAGATCCAGTTCTGTCCGAACATGTTAGGGCTTCCTGTCTGACATTCAGAGGTGTTTCTTCTTGCAGCCTGGGCTGCTGGTTTTTAATTTGTTCCTGTTCCTTTTCTGTCTGACTCTCCTTTGTAAAACTCTCCTTTACTCAACATTGGTTGCTTTTCTTTACCACCCTAGATGTTATTTTTTGCTCTCTCATTTGTGGTTTCATATTCTTCTTTACCTTTGCAACCTCTAGATTGTTTTCTCTAAGGTGTTCAATAAGTATATACTTAATGAATGAGCTGGATTATAGCTATTCATTGTTTATGTCATATGTATTACAACTTATGTATCCTGTTTACCACTAATTAAACAGTACTCATCATATAGAGAAAGCATGAAAACCCATCTCATAGAATACATGCTGAGGCAATTTTTACTGTCCCTATACCCTGAATAGATTTCTCAAGCTCCAGGTATCTAGTTTTATCTTTGCCTTTATATTTATTCTTTTTGCTTCAAACCCTTGGCCCTGAACTTGAATAACTTGAATGTCTTAAGTTTGTCTGATTATCAGATATGTGACCTGTCATGTGATCTGATTAATTATTTATTAAAAAATAATTTAAAGGTATTTTTTATTTTAGGGACATTTAAAGAAACTCATATTTTTTATTATTATATAATACCTTCCTATTTGTGGGCTACATTGTAGTTTTCAACCATGTATACAATAGACTAGCTTTTCTCTTTCCCATTCATTTATGGTTGGCTACAGATACCTGATCTTTCCATATCCATTGCTTCACCCTACTCTGCCTTCAAATGGTGTTCTTCTCTCTCCTACTTCAGTAAGTCTATCTGCTTATCATTCACCAATAGCTGAATTTATGTATTGTACAAGGGATTGAAACCAGGTCCTTCCCAGGCAACGCAAGCACTCTACTACTGAGTGACACCTCAAGTCTTTCTCCTTGTCTTTGAGCCAGGTTCTTACTAAGCTGCCTGTGCTGGTTTTGAACTTCTGTATCCCAGACTGACTTTGAACTTGTAATCTTATTGCCTCAACACGTCAAGCAGAGGAGGTGACAGGCCTGGGCCAGCAGGTGACACCCAACAAATATTCCTGAAGTGTCTGCTTTATGCCAGGATGCATACTTGTCATTGGCCGACAAGCAGATCAACTTATTTTAACCAGCAAGAGCTTTAAAAAATATGATGGCTTTGTTCAGTCTTTGTTGAATGTTTTTATGTTTGATTTAATTTGGCATGCTGGCTCTGTGTTAGTTAGGAGTTTCTGTGGAAATAAAATAGAGAGCAAGAGCTCCTGCTATGAGGTCTGTGTCCTCTGTTCCTTCCTTACCCTCCATCCTTTCGCCCATTATATTCTGCCTTCTCTGTTGTGAAAGGAACTGTTTTCTATAATCATATGTTCTATCCTGTCAGTATATTAATTATGTATATTTTAAGCAAATTAATGATTGCCCTGGACTTTATGGTACACATTTTAAAGTGATCTATGTCCATCTTTTAACCAAACTATGTAGCTTCACACACAGAGTGAGAGCCTTACTACAGTACCTCTCATTGCTCAAGACTATCCCTGTGGATACCACTGCTGTTCACCTCTCTCATCCACGTGCTCCACGTGCTCCATGCAGTCGCCCTGTACACTGCTACTACTGTGACCTGAAGTCCTGTATCCCATAGCCGTTAGGGGCAAAAATAATGTCAAAAAACATATTAACCTTCTACCTTATTTATGGTTGCTATTGGTGTGATGAAATACCATGACCAAAGCAACTTGGGGTGGAAACAGTTTATTTCTATCACAGTTATTTCAAATGTAGTGAGGGAAGGAACTCAGATGGGGCAGAAACTGTTGCTTAATGGCTTGTTCTCCATGGCTTGCTCAGACCACAAGGGGTGGAACCACACATGATGGGCTAAGCTCACGCCTATTAGTCACTAATTTAAAAAAAAAATGCCTTACAGCTGGACCTTATGGGCACATCTTCTCAGTAGAGAGTCCTATCTCTCTGAAGACTCAAGCATCCGTCAAGTTGACATAAAACTAGCTAGTGCATCATCTTTTATTCCGGCTTTGATGTTTTTCCATCAAAATATTTCACATTTCTACTCACATCCATTTCCTTCTGCCTAGAGATGTTTTATCTTTAATTCTGAAGCATAGTGTTGAAGAACATTGAATTCTATGGTCTTTTTCTTTTCACTCAACATTTTGAATAGTTTACTCTAATTTTGATGCTTGATCCTAATCAGAAGCTCGCTGTAGTTATTATATATATTATACATTTCTCTGTGAGTAAGGCATTTTCCACTTCCGGATTTTTTTTCAATTTTATGTTTGCTAATGGTTTTCTAAAATTTTAATGTGGTGTGCCTTGAGTTCTCAGTGTGTGTGTAGGATGTATGTGGGCTTGTGTACTGGAGGCTTTCCATGGAGATCTCTGGACCCAGGGGTATGAGGGTTCAGGCAAAGGGGAGAGAGAGTGAGCAGAGAGTCACCTCCACTGCCTGCACTGCTGTAGCTGCCTCTATCCATCGCCCTGTGATAAGTCAGGCCTGGATGAGCCAAGGAGAAGTCAACTAGCCAGCAAGGAGTGCAGGGGAACTTCTGGTGGCATTTCTGGAGAGCAGGCCTCTTCTCAAGCGGGTGTGGTACAGCTCTTATGACAGAAGCTCTCAGAAGATGGAGTAGTTCTCACACACACCTATTCCTTCTGGATAAGATTCTTATATACTGTTTTAGGGTGGGTCAGGGTCTTACAGCAGGTACTTCCTATTGATTTGGTCTAAGAGCTTGGGGATACATTATCTGCATGTGGAAGGGCTTGGGGTGCTGATCCTACCTGATTGATGGCCACAGACTTCTCTACGGGAGTCTGTGGGGGATCTGTAGCTATGTGACAGGAGCTAGGGGCCCAGAAATGTGGCAAATTGCCTACCATTCCTTGAAGGGTTATCCCCTGCAGGATCACCTGCAGGCTCACTGGAGTTCTAAACCTGAGCTCGAGAAGGGATCAGGCTGCCTATCACTGTGCCACAGGTGTGTGTGTAAAATGCTTTTGTTTTGACTTCAAGAATCTGTATCCTGCAACTGTTAAAATTGGTTCCTTCTTGGTTGGGTAGCAAGCCATAGTCAAGGATAATTCTATAAGTTTTGGCTAAGTTTCCAATTTTCATGGGATCTTCTTAAGGTATTTGTCTTAAGGTTACTTCCACACAACTAATGGTCCCCTGTCTATATGTTCTTACTTACAACATTATTAATGCATTTTATTGCATACCTGACACTTGTATGCCAGTTTTTCCCATTTGGTGAAATTGGCAGATGGAAGGTGGTGAGGGTAGATCTGGAGTGGAAGACATGATTTTTCCTTAGCTGATGAAAGAGTCAATTATAGAAGCATAATGAACTATATTCTAGAGAAAGTAAGTCTTTTAACCTATGAAAATGTACATGTATGAACATGTACACGAGTGTGTATGTATGTGTGTGGGGGGTGTCCTCTGAAGCTATTTTTCTGAATTTCTCTTACATGTGCTAATTTATACTGGATAACCAATAACTCACCAAAACCTGCCTTGATGTGTTCCTACCAGTTCATGCTCAGCAGCGTGGTCCCCATGCATACAGATCTTGTCTGCTTCTCTGAGTGTGTCTATCTCTGCAGAAATTGGGTTGGGGATTTCTACTCTAATCTCATCTCTGAAAAGCCCAGTGAAAGTGACTGATTTTCAGTCTTTCTCCTAAAAAGGACAAGAACAATGATTTCAAAGCTTTTCCCACATTGAAACTGAAGCCAGAAGGCCCAAAGCAAGCCCTGTGAGTTCAACAGAGTTTGACTTCTGCTGCTGTCATTAGCAGCTATACAACCCTGGGAAAATTACCTAACCTTTTAAACCCCAGCTGCACCGTGGTAAACTTAGAATAATTATAAGAAGCTTAAATTAAACAAGGCATTGCCTTGCATCGGATCTAGCACACACAAAGTGCTCAACAAAAGTTAGCTGATGTTATTTCCCCAAGGTCATCTTCATTTCTGCTTATGCCTGGTCCTCATCTGGAAACTTGCCCAGATCTCTGCTCCTTCCTCCATGCTGTTTGTCCCACATCTGAGCTTCGTACTGCGTGGGAAGTCGAAATAATGAAAAGTTAGAAGCGTGGATGTGATAGCACTTAAACTTTCTTCAATGTTCATGGAATCAGTTAAATCTAGACTTGTATGACAGCTAGAGTTCATCCAAACTGGGGGGAATAGAATTCAGATGTTGCATCTTTCATTCCTCAGCTGTACCACCCCCAAGTATATTTTTTCTCTTTCCCTGCAACAGTTTTCTTATCTGAACAAGAGCTTTGGAAATTTTCCCTCCTCACAGAATAGCTGTGCAGATCAAAAGAGGGACCCCCATTCAAATGGGACATTCCTTTACACAGAAGTATTCATTCAGAATTAAGCATGAATACCATTGATCACACAGGTCTGAAAACAGGGTTTCCATGACCATTGCAACAATAGCAAGTCCGTATCTCATTATGCTTTGAGATGTCTAAGTTATTCTTTCTCTATTACAATATTTTATCTATAAAGATACAAAAATATGTAAATGAGCAAAGTGCCTGTCCCCAAAGTAGGAAGTCACAGAAAAACCCACGTCACTTTCTGTGTCCCCTTCCTTCTAATATACCTCATGCTTAGAAGTAAATAATCTGTCCTGTTTTAGAGTAGGAACTAGAGAAGACAGGCATGTGAGAGGAGAAAGGCAGATACAATTACATATACTCAAGTAAGACAAACTTTGGATATAGGAAAAAATAGTATAAGATAAAATATTAAAAGCCAATGCTTATAAAGGTCAAGAAACCAATATTCCATAGTTGAAATCTACAAACAAAATTCCATTCGTAGGGATGCTCCTAATCACTGTATCCACAGAAGAAATCTGATTTCCAGGTATGACGGCTGGTAAAAGCCCATGATTATCAGGGAATTTACTAAAAGAACCTGATTGCTATCCTGAATGTTTTCCAAAATGCCATGAGCACATTTGTTTCTCAGTAGAGGATACAATTCATCAATTGTTTAGATTGATTTTCTAAGCAAAGCACTCTAGACAGGTTTTGAAATTGTACACATTGCATTTCCTTTTGAGAGCCATAATCAAAGATGCTTACTTAAGGACCTAAAAGTTTCAGCATCCTTAAATTATCCAAAACACTTGAAAGGTACCTTAGTGAGACACTACTGCTTAACAGACTTTTGCCCTGGGGAGGGGCATTATTTTGGAAATATTTACTTCCAATGAAATTTCTTTATGAGAAATACAAATGCTTAAAACAGTTGACTAAGTTTCTGATTATCTAGTAATATATTCTCTGTGTGTATATCTGTATGTGTGTGTGTATGTGTAGTGTGTGTGTGTTTGCATATATTTGGTTTCGTATATGTGTGTTTGTACATGTGTCTGTGTGAAAGGGCAGGTCAGTGTATGTATTTGTTATATGTATGTGTGAGTTATTTGTATGCCTATGTATGTATGTATGTATGTATGCACATGTCCCTGTGAGTGTATGTGTATGTGTGTGTGTGTGTGTGTGTGTGTGTGTGTGTGTGTGTGTTTGTGTGTGTAAAACCCAGGCTTGTCTTCAACTAGGGATCTTCATTGGTTGACTTTCCAAGTTCTAGGCCTATAGATCTTTATAACCACACTTAATTTTAGCTGGTAATATGTTATTTTTTATCTCCAAGGCTATTCTGATTTATGCAGAGCTAAAGTTGTAAACTATCATTCTTAGTACAGGTCTATGAGTTTTAATGTTTCTGTGCTCTTATATTAATGAACTTTAGGTAATACATTAGTTATATCAAAGGCAAGCTTAAAACAAATGTAAATTAGTGTTCATAGTCTCTGAAATGGAAAACAATTAAAATGATAAAAAGTTAATAAAATTATATGATTCCTCATAAAACAGTAAAAACATTCTGTGATATTAAAAAATAAAGCCTATCCTACATAAAGTCCCAAATTTAAGTTTACAGTTTTATTTTTCTCAATTGTAGTCTGAACTCTACACACTGTGATTGCCAGATAATGTTTATGGAGCTGAATCTCTGTTTTGACGAGACTAATATTATAAAACATGGGATGAGATAATTTTATAATCTACTCCTTTTATTGATTCTAACTAGTAGCTAGGCAATCAATGGTGATTATGAGATGCAAGAATTCTAGAGCAGCATGAAAATCAAATTTGGCTCATCATGTCTCTTAACTATATAAATATAATAACCTCATGATGAACAGCAGGCAGACTTTAATATAAATAAATATGCCATTTATGATCTCAAATCAGCAACAAAATTTATGAGACCACTTCAGAATGATGATGCCTTTATAGGAAGACTGTATTTTCAAAGGAACTACTCTACTTAATACTGTTAGTATAATTAGTGGGTGAATGTACACAGGGAATATACATTAAAAGAAATGGGGAGAATGGAGAAGGTACAATATGGAGAACTTGCAGTTTCTATAGAAGCATGGAGAGATTCCCAGGGCAGAATGTAGTATAACAACTGCCCAACAATTTGTGATTTCTCTAATTGGTAAGACCCAGTATTTTGTTGGGTATTTTTTACCTATGAAGAACTCTGCTCTTTGTTTAGTTAAGTGTCCCTTATACATTGTTATTCTGGATTTGTACTTACCTTTGCTTGAATAAATAATATTATAATAAAAATAGACATAACCTTGAAACATTTTAGTATCTAGAAAAAGGAAGCTACGCATTGTACTGGCAAGTTTTATGTCAGTTTGACACACAAACTAAAGGTATCTAAAAAAAAAAAAAAAGAATCTTAAGAAAATGCCTCCATAAGATCCATCTGTAAGGAATTGTGCTAATTAGTTGTTGATGGGGAAGAGCCCAGCCCACTATCAGTGGTCCTGAGTTCTATAAGAAACCAGGTTGAGCAGGCTGTGGGGAGCAAGCCAGTAAGCAGCATCCCTACACGGCCTCTGCATCTGCTTTTGCTTCAAGGTTCCTGACCTGTTTGGGTTCCTGTTCTGACTTCCTTTGGTGATGAACAGCAATCATCGATTATGGAAGCCAAATAAAGCTTCTCCTCCCCCAATTTTTTCGTCATGGTGTTTTATTGCAACAATAAAAATCCTAACTAGACACAAGTAGAATCCTTTATTCCTTTCATGTTGACTTAAGGCAAAAAAAAAAAAAAAAAAAAAAAAAGGCAAAATGGCATCAGCCGTGGAATTTGGGATTAAGTCACCTAACACTAGACTACTATTTGGAGTTTCTAATATGCAGGACCACAGTATCCTTTTCCTTTGAGAAAGCATGACAAAACACCAACCACTATTCAAAGTGGTTGAATTTCCACCACTAGGCTACTCAAAACTGCCTATAACTCTAGTTGCAAGAGATCTGACACCTTTTTCTTCTATCTGCAGACACCCACCCATAACACTCACACACACACACACATACACATACACACATTCACACACACAGACATGCACACACAAAGGCATACACATACATACATACATACATACATACATACAAACTTCAAAGTATGTATTTCCCACAGGTACATTAGAAATACTTGGTATATTTTCAGTCTAGATTTAAGACTTACTACTTAGAAAACATATGCATGAAGCTTGTTTCCCCATTACATTCATATAATAATTTCATCCTATCCCCCCTTAGCATTATTTGTGATGGTGAAGAACTAGCTATCACTGTGGAGCAACTCAAAAATACCAAGATTTTGCCCCCATTTAATCTGAAGCACCTTGAGCTGAACATGATAGGTGCAATTCCACATTCATCATTTGCCCCTTTCTGAAATGCAATATGACAAGGAATAAAGTTTTTAGAAAGGAGGAATAAAGTTCTGAAAGAAACCTCAGAACTGGAGGTTAAAATCATGCACCATTCTTGCAGAGGACCCCAGTTTAATTCCCATTTCCACATCAGGAAGCTTATAACCACCTGTAATTTCAGAACCAGGTGGATCTGACTCTGTCTTCCAAAGGCACTGCATGCACATTGGCATCCTCCCTTTTCTGCTACATGTACAATTTAAATAACAAAAACAACAATAAAATTAAATGTAAGGCTAACTAACAGCAAGAAGATGATGAGAGGTGAATTTTAAGTGACTTAAATACATTGATAATAAGAAATCAAACTCTACTTGGTTGATTAACCAATATTCTAAAGAAAATCTCTTGTCCAGATTCTAAATGTATCTTCTGGCTCTTCTCTAGAACCCCCCCCCCCCCCGCCCCGAGAACAAATTCCTTTAGGTCTAGTGATGCTATTTAGCTGCCAAATTGACAAGATTCTCCACTAAAGGGTACAAGAGGTGTCCTTTCCTTCTCCCTGTCATAGCTATATCCTAGGATGTACAGGACACAAAATATCTTATGATGTCTGTGTTTTTTAAAGATATAATTTTAAGGGTACTTTAAATACTTATAGAACCAATCCAATAAGCATAGAACATAATGCAGCAAACAATGAAGCTCTCCCAGTTTTAGGGAGAGAACCATAATTTCATTGATTGATGTTACACTCAGTTTCTTCAATGTATATTTTGTGCTTTGTATCAGTGATGAATTCTAGGACCAGTCTTCTCCATCCTTAAACAAAAGAAATCCCAGAGATCATAGAATACTGTATCTAGGGAAATAAAATCATTTTCAGGGTCATTAGTATATTCCCATAGATCTACAGAGCAGAGCAACTGTGAGGGGATTTATTTTGTTGTGCTTTTTTTTTCAAGAGACAAGTCACTATATTTTTCTGTCCCCTCCCATAGGATCATCATCATTTCCATTAGAACTCACAGTAAATGTAGAAGAACTCAACAATGTGCCTAGAGTAAAGGAATCACTTGGGACTCGGGGAAGAATATTTTAAACCTAACAAACATCCCCAAAAGTTTCTGCAAACTGTCATGACATAGCAAACTTTTTAGAAGTGGGAAGAAAAATAACATATTACTGATATCTGCTTTCTAAGTCCCCATAGAACAGCCTGACAGAACAGTATCTCTACCTCTAAGTCTTTTCTCAAATTGTACTTTTTCCATAGCAAAACTTTCTTAGAACTATTCTTTAAAATATGTAAACACAACTTGGAGAAACACTAAAAACATCATAAATTCTTGTGATATAAGTGAGGTACAGTGAGAAAACAGGAGTTAAGAGCCTGCAAGGACAGCAAAGAAGTCTTCTTGTGGTGGCTTTGCGTTGTGTTCTGTCCCTTGTTTCAGCGAACCCATTCTTAATGTGAGATTTTCAGCAAAAGTATGTGATGTGGCAATTAAAGGAAGATGCCAGACAAACTAAGGACATACATAGAGTAAACAAAGAACTGAATGCCCTTCAGTTGATTAGTATATAAGGTTACCACCCAAAGAGTCTTTCCTTCTTTATGATATTCTGAAATTCCACGGTCTGTGGTAGCTCAAGTATGTGTTCAATATTAGCAATTCTAACCTGTTCATTTATATACTAGACTGGGTCTATAGTTATGCTTCCTTGAAAGGTATTTCTAGTGAAATCACTTTACAGTTCTATTTCAGGCATACTCAGGACATTCTTAACAACTTCCTGTTTAAGATGAACTTTATTGGTCCACTAAGTTATGCCAATGTTCTTAATCATAGTCAGAACACAAGAGTAGATAGGATCAGAGATACCACTCTTAGGAGGAGGACCATAGCACATGGATTCATTCATTACAATCTTGCCTTGATATTGACATATACAATTATGGGTTTGTTTTAAAGCCTATATGAATTGTTAAGGTCTAGGTAAAATGTTAAGGCCTAGATAACTGTTACCTGGTTAGCCTACTATTTTGTGCTGTTACTTATGTCATAAGGAAACGTTCTTATATGCTCTCACTGTTGTTACTAGGATGTTCTGTGGTTTTGTGTTCATGGAAACCAATCAACAACAGAAGTCAGTCAGAAGTGCTTTCGATAGCTAGCCACAAGAAGCTTGGATCTGAACCAACCACCCAGCAGCACATTTAGCCTATACCTGTGTGTGAGCTTTTTATGGTATTTGTTTTTATAAGCTACCCCTGGGATAAAGTACACCAATATAAGAAACTATTTGAAATGAGATTTCCATTTTGAGTAGGGATTGAGTAGATTAAAGTTTAAGTTCCCAAGACCCTTCTGGGGACTGACATTCTACTTGGCAGGAGACATGTACATAATCAACTGACATCGTGGTTGGCAGGTTAAGACATGAATGTTAGATAAGTTCCATCCTGGTTGGTTGACAAGTTAAGATATGAATGCAAGTGTGTAAGTACCGACCTGCAGGTAGCACACCGTCCTACCAGGTAGAGCTCAAGTTCTTTCTCTGTAGCTTTATATCATTAGCAGAATGTAAGTTGTTAGATGTTGGGAAGACCATCTGCGAGCACAACATGGCATCAGTAATCATGTCAGGGTTTGGTGCCTTCCTGTGGAATGGATCCCAAGTTGGGAAGGTCACTGAATGGGCTTTCCTTCTACCTCTGCTCCATTTTTGCCCCTACTTTCCTTTAGATTGGAACATTCTGAGTCAAAAATGTTGGAGGAGGATTGGTGATCCTATCCCTCCACTAGTGTCCCTGTCTATCCACTAGAGGTGATGTCTTCAGGTTCTATTTCCCAACTGTTGGGCATTTTGGCTAAGGTCATCCCCTTTGGGTCCTGGAACTTTATAGAGGCTTCCCCCATTCCCCATTCCCACCCCCTCAACTGCATATTTCCATACCTTCTCCTGGCTCTCTGGGCTTCTCTACTGTATACCCCCATACCTTATCCTGCAGCCCCTTTCCCCTCCCCCTCCTCTCTACCACCCAGATCCCTCACTCCCTCTGCCTCCCATGATTATATTGTTTCTCCTTAGTGGGATTGAAGCATCCTCACCTGGACCTTCCTTCTTGTCTAACTTCTTATGGGTAATCTGTACTTTGGGGCTGATATCCACTTATCAGTGAATACATACCATGCATATCATTTTGGGTCTGGGTTACCTCACTTAGAACTATATTTTGTAGTTCTATTCATTTGCCTGCAAAAAATTCCTGATGTCCTCATTTTTAAGAGCTAAGTAGTATTACTTTATGTGGGTGAACCATATTTTCTGTATCCATTCTTTGGTTGAGGGCCATCTGGATTGTTTCCAGTTTCTGGATATTGTGCTATAAGCATAGTGAAAAAAAAAAGATATGAATGCAAGAGAAGGCAAGTTCCTTGCCACAGTTGAATACCCCAACCAATGGGAGCAGGATAAATGTACAACAAAGTCATGTTCCCAAGAAAATCCCCCATCTATAAATCATGATTGATGAAATACCTTGGCAGAGTTGTTTGCAGATCTCAAGACTTAAAATGCCCTATAGAATCTTGACTTAATATCACAGTTAGTTCCCGAGTCTTGCCCATGGTCTTGATCCAGCAATCTTGGGGTATGGTATTCAAAAAACTCTTCCCATTTGACTAAGATTGGTATCTGAGTGGTTTGTTTGACAATTCCCAGACCCCAACAGACTAAGATGGCTGGGTGACATTGGTGAGTGAGTGTGTGTGTGTGTGTGTGTGTGTGTTTTATGGATCCAGGTCTTTTTACTTCTTGAGATAAAACAATATTAGTGCCATATATAATTTCCCTAAAGCTCAGTTTTCTTTTCTTTTAGATTTATTTTATGAAAGTGAGTCCACTGTCATTCTCTTGACACAAGGAAAGAGGACATCAAATCCTATTACAAAGGGTTGTTAACCACCATGTAGTTTCTGGAAACTGAACTGAGGACTTATGAAAAATAGTCAGTGTTTTAACCACTGAGCCATCTCTCTAGGCCCATGTTTTCTTATTTGTAAAACTGAAATAACGGATATTTGTGAAGCTATTCTAAATTACCTAGTCCAGAGGCTGCTGTGTGGTCATCATTCAGTCAGTATTACTGATGGATAGCATCATTTCTCAGCTTCTCAGAGATGTGCTGACCTCAAGTCTCCGAGATGCCTTAACATAGACGTGACTGACTGCCATGCATCAATCAGGAGGAAACATCAGGCTGTTGTACACATGGAAGGAGGTTACTTTAACCTAACCTAGAAACTTTCTGATGAATTAGATAAATAAATGAGGATATGGATGTTTTTAGAATGCTCGGCTTATTACTTGACTCTGACACTGTAACTATGAAGTTTCCTGCCATGTAACAAGTGAGTTCTGAGAAGCTTTTCAATATTGAGAGAAATCAAAAAAGAGAGAGGAGTAACAAATAGATATTTCAGTCCACATGAGTTATGAGTGAAAAGATAATGCATTTGTTTCTATCTTGGGGGTGTTCTTTCAATTTTTCCTTTCTAAAAGAATCCTCGTGATTTATTGTACAGCTAAGAAAATAAATTAAATCTCTTAAAGTTGATAAAAGAACAGATTTGTTTGGATTTCTTGGAGCTTCTATAGTGGATGACTGAGGGCAGAAGGAGCAAAGACGATTCACTGTGAGGAGCTAACAGAAGTGGATAGTCTTTACTAAACGGCCAAAGAGAATGTTTTTATTAGGCAGCGCTTCTTCAGTTCTGGCTTCAACAACTAAAAAAGAAACAATTAATATTATAGACAGGTTGTTGGAAAATTTTATGTAAAATACAAATATCTCATAATGCTTTGTTTCAACACAAAATATCTTTGCTTCAATAACAAAAATATCTTGGAATAACATTTAATAAGAATTCAAGAATAGCTAAGTTGATATGACAGCAATAGTATCAGCAATGGTAATGGGAGGTTGAGATGCTGAAACATGAATTTCGTGTGTGTGTGTGTGTGTGTGTGTGTGTGTGTGTGTGTGTATGTGTGTTTAAGAGAGAGCAGTAGCATAGGGGAAAAGGAGGGAGGAAGAGGAAGAAAAGTGGGTTGGTGATATGAATGCTTATTTATAGCTTGAGCCAAAGTTCAACTTAGCCAGTAATTGTAACATCAGATATCTTGGTGATTTGGGAGATTTGAGATATTTTTAAGCAATTCCAAAAGGAATGATTTTCTCAAGGAACTGGAAAGCCAATAAGGAAAGAGTAAATCCCAAGAAAAGAATAAAGTGCACAAATGTGATTTAGAGAGAAGCTATTTCTAAAAAGTCGCACATAATGCTGGTCACACACACACATACACACACACACACACACACACACACATACACTGAGTAACAAGGACAATAGCTATAAATATGATTTCAAAGAGTGGATGAGTGACCACTCTATTCTCTCCTGAAAGCCCCAAGTGTTCTGGATTCCCCTATAGTACCAACAGTGGCCAACACAGGCCAAACTTCACCCTTAATTAGGTGCAATACCATAAATGGAATCCATCAATCCAGTTTACAGCTCAGAAAGCCATCAATGAGGAAAGAGAGACTAAGAGTTGTTGGCAGTTACACTGCAACCATAAATATTGAGACACAGACACATGGGTGAGGTGGCCTGACTCTGTATCCTTACACTGTTTATGAAGTGCAGTGTTCGGGTAAAGGAATTGATTTTCTATCTTAATTTGAAGCATACAGAAAAAGAGCTAAAGTTTCATACATTCCAGAGAACACTGCAAGCCACTGATGGACCATGCAATTTCTTAGAAACTTAACTTTATCATTCATCTATCTACCTCCCTACCTCCTTATTACTTAATGCACCAAGTGTAGAGTACAAACAAAAGATTGCGAAGGTCCACAGTGGGGAAATTAGTATGCACCAGAAAGAACAGCTGTCATATCTGGGAAGAGTCTGGTTTGTGAACAAATCTCCCTGGAATAGCTGAGGAAATCTTTACATAAGGATGCCTTGAGAGCACTACGTAACAAATGGCAATCAAAAAATTATTGTTCGTTACTACCATCCCCTCAGTCTGTCACCCCAGGCTGACGTGGCTCGAGGAACCTCCTGAGATTCTAAGAAAGTAGATGACTGAAAATTGAAGTCAGAAAGCAACCTGCCATTTAGGTACCTGCTGGGTGCTAAGCTCCGCACCTGCACACAATTGCCCTGGAGGCATGTGAATCTACACGTGTTTTATTCCTGAGAAATAAAACTTCTGTCACATTAATCCCTAAATTCTTCCCTTACACAATAGGAGAGAGTGAAGAGAAGTAACAGGAACACAGCATTTATCTCAGATACAGCACTTTGCTTTCCGACTGTGTGAATGGCTGTGTGTGAATAGCAGGGAGAGAGACAAAGACCCGAAGCAGTGGCTCACATTTAGCATTTAACATCTGGGATCATTTCAGTCAAATTAAGATTCACAAGACTGCACCAGTGCATGCCGGGAATCCCGCTGTTGTTTTTCTGCACCATAGTCATAACCAATATGACTTGTTTGCGTACCACACACAACTAACAGATTCAAAGCTGCTATGAAGAAAGTAGTCCAGGATCTAAGACTTGCCTCTGCTCAGGAGAAGGGAAAGTTTGACCAAAATGCTTTAAGCTTTCTGAGTCCCATTTTATTTGACTATCAGTACAGATGTTTGACAACTGTGTATTCAGAACACTAAGTTCTGCATTACAAATGATTTTCTGGATGTCTGCTGGGTGCAGACACCCTGTGGTTCTAGAGCTCTGGTCCACCTACATCTTCAGGGTATGACATTTAGTCTCTAGTGGCCATTTCAACCATTCAAATGCTATTTTCGTATTTGGAAAAGGTCTAAAAAAATATGTTTTTAAACTCTTGACTATTCCAGTTTCTATTTTAATAGCATAATTGAGGGTTGAAAAGAAGTTCTCTACCTCAATTTTACCCACATGAGATTTTCTTGTTATAAAAAGGCTTTGTCTGCCTGGATACATTCCAAGGTCATGTTCTCATATACAGCAAATATAACATTTATTGATTACTTAGCTCAAACCATACTCTCTGTTAATTTACTTTCAGTATTTAAATTAATTCCCACAAAAGGAAGAAGTATCTGTATCTGGCTTGTGTGCCCATAGCTATAAAGTGACTTATGTGGGATTCAAACCAAGATCTATCCAATCCCAAAACAACACTTGAATTGCCAATTCATGTTGTCTTATTTATGCAGAAAACTTTGTAGAGGTCTTTTATATGTTTCCACACAGCATCCACTGTTAAAGATAAGAAGGATCGGTTTAGTGTGCACTCCAGTTTCCCTTTGTCCTATCAAAAGGTGCTTCTCACACTCCTTGACCTACTAAAAGGACATACACAGCATTGATTGTGATATCTGTCAAACCCACAGGACATTTTCCCAAAGTCAAGTTTCTCTCCTCAGTCCCTGAGCACCAGAAGGAAATTACTGCTTCATCTACTTCCATCCTACTTAATTCTTAGGTTCTGGTTGAATGATACATTCATGTTTTGCTTGATACAAACTTTTAATTCCTTAAAGCTGTGGTGCGGGTATATGAACTAAGAGCAGCAGCAGGAGTAGTGATTAGTAACCACCAACCCTTATTAAGTTTTATACGCTAGATATTAGACTAAGTAACAAGATGTGCAGGGTGGTTTTCAAATTAGGCGCTCTTATATCAACAGCAATATCTTTAATGTATGTGTGCATGCTTGTGTGTGTGTGTGTGTGTGTGTGTGTATGCAGTGTGTGTATATAACTGTGTGTGTATGTGTGTGCATGTTTGTACATTCTGTGTTTATGCAAGCATTTATGTACCATGTGGAAGCCAGAAGACAACCCCTGTTGTCATTCTTAGAAATGCACATTCCTTTCTTTGAGGCACAATCTTCATTGGCTTAAAACTCATGAATTAGGCTAGACTGGGGGCCAGACCTCCACAGATCCTCATCTTTCTACCTTTCAAACACTGAGATCACAAATGCATCAGGTCTGGCACAGGTGTTGGGGCTCAGGCATTTGTGCTTATTAAACCAAGCACTATACAAGAAGTCCGTATTCCCAGTCCACGAGAGCTTACATCTTTAAGTACTATAGATTCAGCCTCAGTAATAAAATAAGAATTCAGATGTAATTTCATTTTATTCATCCTAATAATGAATCCAAATAAAAGAATACACTAAAATCCTACAGCTTCTCTTAAATAGCCCATAATGCCTCAGAATAAAAGCAGACAGAAATCCAGGAGGAAGCACTTTAAACAGCAGTAACCCATGTAGGAGTACTGAATCAAATCCCATTTAGCAAAATCTTTGGGGACCAAGTAATACCTAACCACAGAAGCTATCCAAATAGCCTCTTCACAGGGGTGTGTACTCTGAAATCCTCTTGGGAAATTGTGCAGGGCAGATATCTACAAAGGAAAATAGCATGAATGAACAGCAAGAAAACCTGGGGCTCATGACCTGAGAGATCATGTCATAAATCACCAGTCTTATAGTTCAGTGACCAACACATCAGTGGATACACACAAACATTTCCTTAAAAAATTCTAATAAACTTGAAGTGGCCTACCCATCCTTTCATCCAGGTGCCCTGTGGCCCTTGGCATTGTCCTGAAAAACAAGGGTATTAATGGTTTAATCTGAAATATTCCCCAAAGGCTCATGTGGTAAAAGGCTCAGCTACAAGACTAAAGGTTTTTAGGAAATCATTGGATTATTAGGGAATCTATCTGAATAAGTGGGCTAATGCATTGATGAATCCATCCATTGGAATTCAATGATGAATCCATCATTGGAAAATTGGATAAACCAGATGCTAGAGAGTAGTTGGCAAAAGTTGGTCAGAGGAGACCTTCTTGCCTATCTTGTCCTAGGCCCCTTGGCTCTTGATCTTTCTTGGCCACCATGAGGTGAGTAGTCATTGCATGATCTTCTGCCTTAGCACAGCCTGCAGGGATGGCTAAGTCACTATACCAGAGCCTCTGAAACGGTGAGAGATAGTAAATCTGTACTTCCATAATTAAGACGACCTTCTCAGATGTTTCCACTATATATATATATATATATATATATATATATATATATATATATCAACTGAAAGGAGACTAATACAAGGTATTGTTACGTAAGGGGATAAGCAAGAGAGCCGAGAAAAATGACAACGCAGTTGGCTACAAAGAGCTTTGGGAATCAAATCTATGACTTCCTTCTTAATAAAATCCTTTGAAAGTAATACTGTAGACTTAAATTTCCCAAATACCCAAGAAAGGGATAATATCATTTCTTCCTTAAACTGTTAGTAGTTATTGGCCTCCTGTTAGCTCTTTCCCTCTTTCAGAGAATTCTGACTCAAAAGCCAGCATAGAAAATTTGACAAACACAATCAACCTAATGAAAGAAATTTCAAAGTTCCCTGTGATATAACAAAAATAGGGCCATTCTAATATTGTACTTTAAAACAATATTAAAGGTTTTCTACATCATTATATACTCTCCTTTTCTGGAACTCAGGAACATGTGTTTCTGACCTCAGCCTCCTTGTATTCTAATGTTTAGGCCATGGATGCATGTTTACTGTTCTGCGATTTCTCCTTATCAGACTCATTAGTGCCTTTCCCACTTTCTTTACTCTTCTTTTATGAGCATGATGCCTATGGAGTAGTATGTGGCATCCACACTTTCTTCCAGAAATTCTTCACTTACTCATTCACCGCGCCCCCCACAAACATGCTTACACACACATACATACAAGAAACAAATAACATGAAAAAAAATAAAGAAAATGCAAGCAAATACTACTTTACTACTTTCTTAAGCTCTGAAATAGAATGAGGATCTTTCTATTAGACACAACTTTGGATTGTGTCCCAAGTGACTCTAAATGAACCCGGTCTCTTCAGCATATCCATGCCTGTTCTAAAAGTTACTGCTAATCCATCCGCCTGTCTCATGGGCTCAGGTCAATAGATGAAGGCAGCCCTGCTTTCTTTGTCTACTCTTTAAATTAGGTAAGTTTTTGAGTTCCTTGAGCTTCATTGTTAAAGCATTTTTTTCACACCAACATCTTCATTCCAAGGCACGTTTTCAGGCATCTGGCAGTAACTGGCACACGTTCCGTGCCTAATAGTGCGTAGCTTCGGAGCCCACTGGGAAACAATTATGACTATTGGCAACAATGTTTTAATGACAACAATGCTTTAATGAATACTTGCAATGCTTTCTTTATATTCCAAGTACTGTCCCAGGAATTTGCCTGCGATACCACATTTAATTCTAACATCAGCCTTTAGACGTTAGGTTCTAGTGTTATTCCCACAATATACATGAGCATCAGCCTTTCAAGTTATCAAGCCTGATAGCAGAATCAATATTTTGGGTTTTCTACTATCTATATTGCTTGAATCTTGTTCTCTTATTTTTCTTAAATATATATTTTAATTATAATATATTTAGTTATGTATTAATTTAATGTATAACATTTAATTATATATTAATTTAATATATAATATTTTACTTTGTTGTTGTTTGTATGTGTGTGTGTGTGTGTGTGTGTATGGGTGACTGTAAAACCACAGCTGCCGTTCCTCAGATGCTTCCCACCTTTGGAGGAGGTGATTTAATTGTGCATATAGGATTGAGAGTATATGTGCACATAAGTATATAATTGCATGTGCCTGTGCATGCAAGGAGGCAAGAAGAGAGTATTGGATCCACTTACATATATTTGCAAAACATCTAGCTTCTGAGACAGAATTCCTTGCTGGACATTCAGTCACCAAGTATGCTAGGACAGTCTAGCTGGCTAGTGAGCAATGAGGGATATGCCTGTCTCTTGTCTCTCCAGTGTCTCAGTATGCATGGCTTTTTTTTCTTTCCTCGTGAGTATTCAGGATCAGACTCAGGTCCTTGGAATTAACATGTGTTTATTGTTCAGTTTCACTGATAGCTCCCACTGAGCAATTGGCAGTCACTCAACACAACTTTCCAAAGCATGGCACTAACAATTTCACTTCCTCACTAAAAGATGTTCCAGTGTCTTTGTTTATTGAGCAGATCTCACATCTCTTAGTAAACAATAGGTTGAGGATCACCAGAGCCAGGTACTGTGCTGAGTGGTGATATAAGCTCAAATGCAGACATTGGGGCAATGGATTTGGGGAAAGAAAGTCTTGAGAAGACAAGACCCCTGTTTGTGTAGGCTGATAAGGTATAGGAATTCTCTATCTCCAACTTTCATGGTAAAGCATTGCTTTAAAAAACTAACTCACTGCCTTTACTTTCAACAGCAGAGCATCTTAATCCAGAAAGCCAGGATATTAGTCCCTAGACCTTTAAGCTGTCTCTTAAAGAGGGTAGATATGTGATAGCCAACAAAACTGCAGTTGTAACTTGGGAGCCATATTTCCTGGTGGCCAGGATTCTCCTTTATGATATTATATACTTGAGGCTCCTGATAAACTCCTCCTTCTGTATCAAAAACTAAGACAACACCAAGTAGGCATAACTTTTTTGCAACCTACTTTTAATAAGGGTTCAACTTCCCCTCTAGCCCACCACCCAGCAGAGGTTGTGGATGAGAAAAATTATTCGGATATGGGGGAAGTGGACCTGTTCAGCAGTAGTTCTTTGGGAGTGAGCTCAATTTTCTTGGACAGCAATTCAGTCCCAATAGCAGACACCAAATATGATTCAGCAAACAGACCTCAGGTAGCTGTAGTTCTCACCAGCCAGCCTAAGGCGAGGCCAAGGAGGCAGCAAGCTGCAACAGGAACATCATGAGCAGTTCTTGGGTGAGTTTCTTTCAATGGAAGCCTTACCACAAGTTGAACTCAGCAACACTACGTAAGGTGAAGCAATACATGTGTGTCTTTAGTGAAGAATAGTGAGGAGGAGCAAACCAATCCAAGGCTCAGTGTTTGTCTTCCACTGTCCATTGGGTCATAATTATCCTCCTTCATCAAGCATCCTTTCATGTATTTGCTATATCAAACATCCTTTCACCTGTGTCTGTTTCAGGAAATCAGCCTTTCACGTGTTTGCTTTAGCAAGACATTCTTACACCTGTGTGTCCCAGCATACCATCATTTGACGTAACTAACTTTCCAAAGAAACTAGAAATTTCCACTTCACCACAACCTTTTCCACACACTCACTAGTGAAGGGTCTGTATGCTCCCAAGTCCTCAGCTTCACTCTATCATTTACATTGTGATTTTGACCCTCCTCATTTACATTATGATTTTGACTTGCCTTCCTAGAGATTTATGGGAGGAAACACCCTAAAAGAATATCCACTTCATCATGATTTCAGATGAAAAATAGGTCCGTGGATACAGCCCCCAACTCATAAACATTCATTTCAAATCTATAATATAAAGCTCACCATGCTGCTGTTGTCCCCTCCCTGGCCCACTTTGGGACAGTGCATTTTACTCTCTCTTTGGAATGCTTTCCTTTGTTAAGTAAACTTCTGCTTAAACTGTCTGTGTTCCTCAACTGACTTCTTTTCTGCAAGAAGATGAGAATACAGAAACTCCAGCAATATAACACAGATAGACTTTGACATCCACCTCCATCTTCATGCACACCCTGTATCATAGCCAAATGCATTCTCACTTTGTCTGTTGCCTGAACCTCAGACTTGGGTCCTAATGATACTCTGCCACAGACACCCAGAGTCCTTCCTGGGCGTGATAATCTACTGTCCTTGGAATATTTTGACACTTTATCTTTGCCATTATTAAGGAATGTCGGATTTGTTTTAGGCTTCTAAGGGCCAAGGATCCTAGCCAACTTCCTCTCTACCATCACAGTCCTGCATCATCTTATCCTAAAATAAACAGAGCTTTTCTCATTGATTTGCACTAAAGGAAAGATTCCACACTGGAGAGTATTGGCAATTTCATGTGGCTTAACCTAAATATATATACCAACTATTGAGCTAGGAACCGAAAAGGGATATCTCAATCCTTGCAATAGCCCTGTGATGTAAGTGCTGTAATTAATTCCATTTTATAGACACAATGACTAAAGCATCAAGAAGTCAAGTAATTTGTTCAAGGCTCCATAACAAAGAGTGGAGGTATTTAGGTTTAAAAAAAAAACTTATTCAAGTGAAATACACCAAAATGGAACAAAAATTGCCTCTTGTTTGGGAAATGAAGAAAACCATATTATTTTAACTAGTTTTTCCTATTTTTCTATTTTTAACAACACATGTGCCATATCTAGTTGTGAATAAAAACAATATTAAAATCACTAAAATTCATAACATAACAATAATAAAAACTTAACAAGGACTAACTCTGTGTCCAACATTGTTCTAATTTTGTCAGATCATTTAATGTTGTTCATAGTAGTTTATTAAAGCCTTGACAAATGAAGAAACTGAGGCAGAGAGCTGAAAAGCATTGCCTAAAGCAGTATAGTGCTAAAGCAAATACTGGAGCCAGGACTCAGTGAGTAGCATCTTCACTGCAGACCCTTTTCTCTACTTTCACACCATATATATTCACAAGAGCTGATACTACATATAAAGGATGTATTTAAAATGGTGAGAAATACACACATATGTTAATCTAAATCAAAGTTAAGAACACATGCAAAAATGTGAATGAATTTGGGACCTTAATACTTGTTCTGACTGCCATAAAAAAAAAATCACAGGCTGACTCTTTTTAAAATGCCACATTTCAAAGGCAATTGTTTACAAGCTTGCTCAAAGAAAGACTAGGAAAGCACAGGCGTAGAGCCCTACAGAAACACGTATGATGATGCTTCAGAAGAAGAAAGGTATCTTGAGTCTGTGACACAAATTGTTAGCTAGATCTAATTAGCTTCAAAATATCACTGCAAAACCACTCACAGTAAATTCAGTAGCTGGCCTCAGACAAACCAGCCAGGGGGGTGGGGAGCAGCAAGGCATAGATACCAAGAAAAAGAAATGTATTTTGGGAAAAGCTATTCCCAAGTAGCATTTAGGAGCCGCCTTTTAGGCATGCGCCATCCCTAAGGCAGCCCGGCAGGAGCTGTAGAGCCAATGGTTAGTCAAGTCTTTATAATGTGTCCTCGTACAGTATTTCTTGTGACAGTCTCTTTAGACAGGCAGCTCTGTTCTTCATCGCTTCCAGATGTTAAAGCCATGATGCAAAAAATTGAAACAAGTGTAATGGGCTTGATGGTGCAAAGTCATCGATCCAGATTAGTTTACGAGCCCAGTAAATGTTAGAATTCAATGAGTCTACAAGAGATTAAAACTGAAAACAGCACTAACTACCGTATTTCATGACAGAATGAGAAATTTTTATTGAAAATGAATTTTTTTTTAATACACTATACCCTGATTATGGTTTTCTCTCCCCACCTTTACTCTTTCCAGGTTCTCCCAATCTCCCATCCCATACAGATCCGCACCCTTTCTGTTTCCTGGTAGAAAACAAACAGGCAATTAACAAACAGTAATAAAATATAATAAAACAAAAACAAAAAATCAGAATAGATGAAGAAAAATAGTCAAAGAAAATGTACAAAAAACACATAGAGACACAGAGATGCATGTGCTTGCACACACAGGAATCCCTTAAAACCACAAACCAGAAGCCCCATATATGTTTGAGTGTGTGTAGGTATATTGCTTTTCATTGGCAATCTGAATGTGAAATCTAACCACTAGAGTAAAAATATTTCACTTAACTTTGATCTTTTAGATAGTTTGAAATTTCCATGGAAAATGTTCAACAAGAATCATGGCAGACACCACTGTTTCTTTAAGGCAAAATTCCAAGGGAATGGGCAGCACTGTCCTGCGGTGTTCCCAGTGGGCATTGTCCCATAACACATCTGTCTCCTAACTTATAATTTCCATTATCATGTAGCTTATCTCAAGTGAGTCAGTGTCTACATTGGACCCTGGACGTCAAGGACACAGAGTAGGTATTTATCATGTGATACTTCCCATGTTTTCTTACATCACAAAATGTAAATAATATTGTGCCTTGATTACTGTAAGAACAAATGAACATGACAAGAATATTTTAGGTGACATGGCCTTGAGCACAGCTGGAGTATACGGTGGGTTCTGGAGAAGGCACATCAACAATATCCAGAAGCCCCCATGAATAATTCACTGTACAAACTCAATAACAGCAAGATTCTTTTAAGAAAACAAGTTTTGTCTTGAGCTTTTCATATGTTCAGCAACACCTGATCTAACAAGTAGAAACACAGAATGACATTTCTGTGCATGTATCAAAATTAAATGAGTACAGATATTAGAGCCAATGACCTGGATTTGAATCCTACTTTCAATATCTCTTAGCTATGTGACCTTGAGTAAATCCCTTAATCTCACTGGGAATCATTTCAAATGAATTATTACTTGCTTTTAGAGCATTGTACTTGGGATTCAAGGTGAAATGTGTAAAGTGTAGGAGGAGTGCCTGGAAAAATACCAAGTCGTCATTAAATGATATAGCAGTGTTTCGATGGGTGTGCAAGCTCACAAACTCATTGTGATCAAAGTTCATTAAAAAAAAAAAACAGTAATATTGTTGGTGGAAAGATTTGTAACAAAACAGGTGATCATGTTGCAGCAACAAACAGCAAGTTTCTTGCTCCATGGATTTGATTGAGCCTCATAAACCTTTGAGTTCCCAAAAGTGCCCTCCTCCAGGAAAACAATAATATCTAGTTCCAAGTTCTCCTTGGAGATTTATGACTACTAAATACATTTTTAATATATCTATAAAGAGATTTAAGTTCTTTGTGGAGATAAAGCTGAAGGACCATTGATCAGAGTTTGACATGGGAATAATTTCACTGCTGAGCTACACTGTTCCAAACACATTTCTTCCAACAAACTGATGAGAAATTTGGTATTTCATTTTCTGAATATTGCCCCCAATGAATTGTGGAAGTCCAGCATAAAGTGCTGATTGTACTTTCATTAGACTTCTTTTCCTTTAGGCCATACAGGTGCAATGAATGAAGAAAGAAAATTAATTAAATTTATAGGCATGTTTATACCCTCCAGGTGTCATAAAATGTACTGGCTCAGACATTTTTCAAGTAATTAAGCAGACATCCCTGTGTTTCCTAATGAGTTGCTGCCCTTACCTTTTTAATCTGGTGAGAGATCTCATCACCTGCTTTTGTCAGGTGATGAGCTTATTCCCTTCTGAGCTTGCCCTTCTTCTCCTGCTGCACTGTGCTAATGGGACTCTGTGGATGCAGATGTGAACTCATCTTCCCTGCAAAATCTTTCCAAGAGTTGACTAATCATTACATAGGGTATGGTGGAAGCTTAGGAATATTAAAATGACCCATTTGCCTCCATATCAGTATCACTGGAGATGCATCTTTTTATTATCTGAGAACTGTTATGACTGGGTATGCCCAAATATTCAAATACGTGATATATATAAACACACATACATATACACACATATAAAAAGGGAAGCAAGAGACAGGAGAAGGGAGGGAGGAGGGGAAATTAATTCAGTCAGAGCTTAGCTTCACAGACAAGATAAAATTCAAAGTGCTTTTTAAAGGATGCATCAATGAAATTTCTCCTGAATAAAGCAGGACTCGGGGGAGGATTCTCGTAGAGGGGAAGACTGCATATAACTGTTTTATATGATGCTTTTAGAATTCAGCTACCACTATTCCTGACACCAAAGACACCTATGAGATACTAACTTCAACAGCAAAGCAAACTAACCTTTGTGAAATTTTCAGGACACTACATCATAGGGATAGGAACAATTGATTGATTGCATTATATAGAAGTTTAGTGCCATTGGATGCTCAGAGAACATGAATGAAGTCTATAATTCACATCACACTATACAGAAGGAAGTAATCCCAAAGGAAAAAGGAATAACTGAGGTTCACCAGCTGATAAAGAGAGGGAAAGGAGGCAGGATTTCAGGTAAGTTAATGAAGTCAGCATCTACAGAGTCTTTAGAGGAACTGCCTTGTCTGGAGCAGGGAGTGTAGCGTAGCGTGGGAATCATCTGTAAACAAGATTAGAGAGGTGCAGGGAGGCCAAATTAAAATGGAAGGAGGCTTAAAAATCAACAAGAAAGGTTGGAATTTGAACCTTTGGGCAAATTCCTTCACAGTGACATATAATCAATTCTTCTTTAAACAAAAATCACTTCAAATCTTAAAGAGACACTAATCTAAAGCCTTCCTCCCTACTTATCTTTTCATAGATGAGGAATCATATTAAAAATAGTATTTTATTAAGATCCATCTAGCAATGACATCAAGATTGCTTAAGCTAATGGCACTCTGGGAAAATACAGCACTTTCCTTCAGCTACACTCCTCCTTCTGTATTCCATCTCAGGGAAATAATACCATTCATTCAACCCAGGGTGGCTGGAGTTCCCCTGACCAATTCACCCATACATCCTCTCCTAAAGCTGCCCCTGCTATCTGTCTCTAGGACCATGGCCTTAACTCAGGCCTTCATCATTTCTGAGTGGACAAATGCAGAAACTCTTTAGTTTTTGTTCTTGTTTTCATCTTTTATCCCAGTCCAGGTCAATTTTCTAACTCGCTCAACCAAACAAAAACAAAAACAAAAACAAAAACAAAAAATCATAAATCAAACAACAACAAAAAAACGATTATAGTATTTAATTTTGTCTTCAGAGCAAACCCGAAAGTCCTCTGCATGGTCTAAGCATGCAAAAGTTTTCTGGTATCCTTGCAAAGTTCAGTCTCCTTTCGCAATCCAGTGGATGACCTCACCATTTGGGATTCCACATCATTTACATCATTGGCATATTATTTACATGTCTTTAAATGTAAATCTACTATCAACAAATTCCAGGCTTTTGCTGGCACCTGTGCCCACCCAAATTACTGCTACCTACACCCGCCCTCATGACATGACATTTACTTGTAGATTCCTATCACTCATCAGAAATACATTTATTTGAAAAATAGAAAATATTCCTTGTTCTCAGTATCCTGCAAAAATAAAGTTAATGCTTTGTCCATATAACACTCTCCTTTTTAAGATTGCAAACACCTTTTTGCCATACAGTCTTTGTACAATGTGGCCCTCACTTCTATAATGCTCTTTTTCTCTAGCACTCAACTCTTGCATTATCTCCTTTGGGATATATTTAAGTCATGTCTTTTAGTTGCAGTTGACTAAAATCATAACCACTGAACTTGAACCCAACTTCATCTAAAGAGGGCCAAATTGACAGAAAGAACAGTGATGAAGTTGGGCACAGACACTGCCTGACCTAGTGATACCACCTGTGTCAGGTCTCTGTGTCTCTCCTCCTCCTCCCCATCCCACAGTTCAACATCTCAATTTATTCCTTCAATAGACAGGCTCCCTGTGTGCAGACAATTGATGGCAGAGGAAAGGGCATTCATAGGAAAATTCCAGAAAGATGATTTTAGCAGGTCAAAGTTAAATCAAATGTCTTTACAGGGACAGATCACTATGGAAAGCTGAACATAGTTGACTCAACCAGAGGTCACATGCCAGTAGCTGTGACTAGGAGAAGGCAGGGACTGAATGAGTGACATCCTGCCAAGTGTCCAAAACCAGTAGCTGATAGAAGCCAACTTTTTTTACCTGGGGACACTATTATCCTGGAAATATCTTGGCTGATGCTGTACTAGGATGTTTTGCGTTGCTGTATTAAATTATCATCACATCATCATCTCCTCAGCTTTCTGTCTTTGTCAAGGGTAAAATGGGAGGCGCATCACCATGCTTAACGTGCTTGGCAGAATTAGTGATATTTTGATAACACTCAGGGAATAACTCCACCCCCCAAAATCATAATCTATGATTATCCAAAGGTGAATAGGACAATTACCAAAATTGGTAATCAAAAGAGTGGGTGAATTTTCAGATGGGGACAAGGCAGACTACCAGAGAAAAGAATTCCGTACCAATGTCATGGGGGTCTCTGCAGTTAGATAGTGAACAGAATACATATGAAGCCAAGGATGAAAGCAACCAGAAGGCTGGAAAAATAACAAAGGTGTTTGGAATCTTAAAAAGGAGAGTGTTATATGGACAAAGCTTTAACTTTATTTTTGCAGGATACTGAGAACAAGGAATATTTTCTATTTTTCAAATAAATGTATTTCTGATGAGTGATAGGAATCTACAAGTAAATGTCATGTCATGAGGGCGGGTGTAGGTAGCAGTAGTTTGGGTGGGCACAGGTGCCAGCAAAAGCCTGGAATTAGTTGATAGCAGATTTGTCTGCCAGATAAATTGGAGGGTGAGGGCTTTGAAAGCTAGGAATGGCACCCTGACTATTAAAGAGATGAAGATAGCATGGCATTGGTCACCTATGTCTCCAATCAGGGGTCTAAGAATAGAGACAACAGACGAGAAGTTTCCCCACTAGACCTTCAGCCAGGTATCATTACATGTCCGTAATCCCACCTACAGGAAGAGAGGTAAGAGGATTGATCCTAGGTTTGAGATTAGCTTAGGCTACTCAGGGAGTCCCTATCTCAAGAATACGACAAAAGCAAATGTGAAATAATTCAGTGAAACCCTAAGGTCAAGAGTAAGGTCTGTTAGTGCAGAATGTCTCTTAGGCTCCCTGTGAAGTAGACTATGATATTGGTGCATTGAGTCACTAGAGAACAGGCTGTCTTTTTGTTCCTAGATGGTTTCAGACTCAGCCCTGTCCCCAGAACAAGGCAAACAGATGGGTTAATGGCACCAGAGATGACACCCACAGAGCTGTTGGAACCAGACCCAGGGTGTAAAAAGATGAAACTTCAGTTGCAAGGCTGTGGTCAAGACAGGTTAACGATGGCTTCAAGGCCCCAGTATTAAAAACCTCCTCAGGGACTCCATACCACAGCTAGCTTGTGAGAAAAATCCATGACGCTGCAAAACCCAAACGAAGTTAAGGTACAAGAAGCAATGCAGCAGGAGTCATGAAAGCATTATATTTGAATGGGACATGGAAGGGCAGGAAACTGACACAAGAATGGCTTTGGTGGTAGTCACACCACTTCATCTTCAACAGGTAGAAGGCTATGAAGCATTTACACATAAAAAATATAAAATAAAAATAAATTGTCAAATGTAGTTTCTCCCTGAAACTGTTCTTTTTATTCTTAGTTTTTAGAAATGTTGACCAAAAGAAATGCAGAATGAAGAGAATAATTGAAAGATTAGTGTGCAATGAGAGTTCTCTCAAACCAACATATAAATCATATAAACTGGGCATTAAAATTAATACATTGTGTGTATGTGTGTATGCATGTTTGAGCGCGCGCGCGCGCATGTGTGTGTGTGGGTGTGTGTGTGTACCAAAGTATTTATGAGGATGCCAGAGAATAGCTAAAGGAACTGGTCCTCTCTTTTGATCCTGGGGTTGGAACTCAGGTCATCGAGTTTGGCTGTGCCCTTACCTACTGAGCCATCCTTCTGGCCCAGAAACTATTTTTGCCAAAGAAGTCTGTCTACTTCTTTGGGGATGTGGTTATGTGAGGCCTGAAAGTCATTGTTTTCCAACCTGAATTCCTACTGCATAAAGTATCCATTTCCAGAGCTGAGCTTTTCAAAGATGTGGAAATAAGATTGATTGGGGGACATGTTTGAAGCAAAGTGTCATCTCAGTGTATCAGAATAGCCTCCAGCAAGAGTGCTTCTTCAGGGCGTGGGGCTTCAGCCTGATGTTACAGAGGGTAATAAAGCTGTCCCAGACAGGAAAATGGGTTCTTTAATGAAGCCCACATTGCCACTTGAGACTGACTAAGGTACATGGGGAATAAGGAATCGAGTAATTGGCTGTTTTCATCACCGAAACATGTTTCATACTACTTAAAAAATATCACTGAAGCATCTGGGCTTTTTTTTCCTCCTGGAAAATTACTAGGCAGAAATTTGTCAAGGCCATATTTCAAAGTAGTCTCCATGTTCACATCCCTAAAACACAATATATCAGTTTTTGCCCATTCAATTGTACGTGAAGGCTGGAAGAATAGGCACTGAATTTCTACATTAAAGAGGGTCATTAAAAACCAGCACTCAATCTAGGCTGCCTCAGAGTCCAAATGCTTCCTGCTAAAATGCATGCATATTTTCTTATTCACCTCAAACTGCTCTTCATATGTAGCCTCATATATTTATCAATAAATATTTATTGCTATCTTAGTGCTTAAAAATTAAGATTGCATACTTAATTCTCTAAGAATGGCCCTTGTAGCTTATGATATCCAAGTTGAACACCCTGTTATATATGTTTCTACCATTAAGCAGGGACCTATGCAGCACATTAGAAGAAGAATCCTAAGGCAAATTTTGAGATATTCCAAGGTGAAGGCTATCATCCTATCTATAAGTAATTCTCAAGTATCCCAGGAAGAAGGGTTTGATTAGCAATGCATATAAAAAGTACTATGTTTAAATAGCCAGTAAACCTGAAGAAATGTTCACCCTCACTATATACAAGGGGAAAGAACATTTAAAACAGCAAAACTTCCACCTAAACTCTTGAACAGCAGAGGAGAAAAACAAACAATGCCAAGTGTTGAAAAAAGACAAAAACTACCAAGGTTGTGTGGGCCAATGGAGTGAGCATGTTCAGGGGAAACAGGAGGCCCAATTCAGAGAAGCTCTTTTTATCCTTATGAAAGGCAAAATAAGCAGATATTATGATCCAATAATTCTCTAAGGTATATACCTAACAGAAAAAAAAAGAAAGAAACAACATGTGTGCATGAGCCAAAAAAAAAAAAAAAAAGCATAATATTAGCTGAAAGTTCTGGAAACTATGCAAATCTTTACTGTAAAATAAATAAAGTATCACAATGAGATTGAAAGCTTTATAGTTACATATGATAGTGCAGCTTAATTAGAAAGAACATTAAATAGGTAAGTTAGATGTAAAGAGCATATACCATACAACTTAATTTATGTAGAGTTCAAAAAGAAATTAACCCAAACTATGTAGCAAAACACCAGAATTGTAGCTGTATTGAGGGATTTGGAGCAATCACTGAGGTTCAAACAGTATTACAAATGCCATAACAGCTACTTCCGGAACTTAAAATGTTCCTAATATGGGTTCTAGTTGTACAGGTGACTTCCAGTTTAGGAAGAATTCCTCTTCTGTACACTTATGGGTAGGTTACATTTCTATGTGCTATTAGGACCATCAAGCAGTTTAACCAAAGATGGAATTGCATACTGAAAGAGAATACAAAGGAACTATCCAAGACATGTAGACAAGAGGCCTCTGTAACTTCAGAATTTGGGGGCCTCAAACCAGGTCCAACTTTTGGCAATAACTGGCATCTTATAAAATTTACCATCATATCTTAAAATGTAAAAGGATATGACTGACCAAGATCTCACGGGTGCTCTGCCGTGCAACACGCCTGCTGTCACCACTCTCATCATTACCACAAGGAAATGATGAGTACTTTACAAACTATTGACTTTTCTTTAACCTGTCAGAGTTTCATGCTGTTAGGGTTTGGATGTGAAAAGGTCTCCATGAGAATGTGGTCCCAAGCTAATGGCATTATTTTGGAAACTAGGTGGTGGGACCTCGGTAAAGGAAGCTGGTCAGTAGGCAAATGCCTTTGTAGATCTTCCTTGGTCCCTGATTCTCTCTCTCTCTCTCTCTCTCTCTCTCTCTCTCTCTCTCTCTCTCTCTCTCTCTCTCTCTGTCTCTGCTTTGCAGTTACCATGAGATCAACAGTTTCATCCTTCTTCCTTGTATGCTCCCAACACCTTGGGAATCTGCCTCATCTTAGATCTGAAGCAAAAGAGCCAGTTGCCCAAACAAACCTCTGTAACTGAGCCACATCAAACTCTCCTCCCTTAAATCCCCTTAGGTTTTCTGTTACAATGAAAAGCTACCCAGCTGATAGTGCAAACCACCCTCATTGTCTAAAAGAGAAGATTGTAGAGACATAAACAAGTCAGAAGATGTAAGTAGGGTTCTTGGTGAATTACTGAACACTGAGTGTTGACTAGTTTGAAACTGAGACACACTTTGTGCACACAATATTAATGGGGCTCCACATTTCATGGCCTTAAGTCCCAGCAAACCAATAAGTTTCCACTATAGTGATTCCTAACAGCTTTCAGAGGACAAAGAATGATACAGGGGTACCACATGTAAGCCAAGATTCAGCCATGCTGCTTTTCATTAAGGGCCGTCAGGTTGTGCTGTCTGTAGAATCACCTGAAGATGGACTTAGAGGAGCTAAAAACCAACAGAAATTAGAGGTATATACTATGATTGTGGGAGAGTAGGTAGGATGCAGAAAAACAGATTCAAGGTTTTCTATAGTTGTATAGCAAACCCCTCTAAAATGCTAGTCACTCAAAGCAATGATTAGTATTGAGTCTTTAAGTCAAGATTTTGAGCAGGTCAGACTGAATGATTCTTCTGCTTCACCTGATGTCTCTGGGTTGATATTCAGATGGTGGCTGGGATGAATATGAAGGGTCAGAGAGCTTCACTCACATGATTCTTTAGACTCTACATGGTTCTCAACTTCCCTAATGCTGTGACCCTTTGATACAATTCCTCATCTTGTGGTGACCCTTAACCAAAAAATTATTTTGTTGCTACTTCACATCTAGAATTTAGCTACTGTCACAAATCATAATGTAAATATCTTTTATGTAGGATATCTGATATTTGCTTCCCGAAGGGGTTAAACCCATATGCTGAGAATTGCTTAACGGCATGGTTGTAAACTACCCTGTGTTCATAGAGTCTAAGGTCATATGCATGACTATTAGGCTAATCATAGGATGATTCAGGGCTCTCAGGTGACTGATACAGGCAATAAAAAGGCATCATTTCGACTGAAGACTTCCTCTCTAATATACTGATTAAAGAGGAGACAAGATCCACACACTCGGTAGAAATAATAATTCTAGAGCCCAAACTCCAAAAATAATGATAAAAATTAACACTGAAAATTCTAGCCTTCCTCCAGATGGATGATTGGGAAATAAATATATTTCAAATGAAATGAAACTTTACAATTCCAACATAAAAATGCCAAGAATATTCAAAGATACATAGGGGAGCAATAATAAAACTGTTTGTAACACATTACAAACTACAAACAAGTAATTGAGAAGACTACATGTATTAGAAATTATAGATATTAAAAATAGAGCCATTAATATTTTATGAAGTCCATTAATTTGAACAATTAATATATGCTAATAAACAACAGTAAACCACAACCTTTACACCAGCTAATAAACACTAATTAAAAATTAGAGACTAAAGCACATTTAATAAAATGAACTTTAAATGGGTTGTAGTAAATGACAAAAATTAGTAAATGGGCATATAACCCTGAAAAACCTCACCTAAAACATAATGAAGAAAGATAGTTTTAAAAATACAAGAGCAGGTAAGAGACAGAGGCCAGTCAAAACCCTCAAGTATACTTGAAAATAATAAACAGTTACTCAAGGCATAGAGTATAGAGATACAATTTTCTAAAGCCATGTTAGCATGTTGTATTTGTTCAGATCTTATTTTGGCAGCCAAATACTTATGGTATCATTAGTGAAGCTTCCCTGTCACTTCTAGGAGAGATAATATCACAATTGCTCAGCCCTGAAACAACATACATACAAGTAACACTAAATGGATTGAACAAGTTGTATATATATATATAGATGTGTGTAAGTCTATGTTTGTGTGTGCACATGTATGTGTGTGTAACAATAACCAATAGAGACCATGAATTTGAGAGGGAGAGAAATATTTAATGAGATAGAATGGGAACATATGCATATGTATGTAAATATACATGTAAATATATATGACAATCTCTCAAAAATAAAATATCTTTACAATCATAAAAAGTGAAACAGAAAAAAATGTAGTAAACTGTTTTTTACAACAATAAGTTCAGATATAATTGTAAGTACCTAGTAAAATTTATGTGAAAATAAATACTCATTGGGATTTTGAGTGTGGGTATTATAGATTACAGATATAGGGGAAAATATAAGCTGACAGTGGAGGTGGCTCATGCCTCTAACACCAGATTCTTAGCAGCTGAGTCAGGAGGCTATGTGTAGCCAGAATTTTGCAGTCAGGACAATTCAGTGATCCCAGTTATAATGAGAACATTTACACTACCCTCTTTAACGGCCAGGATACAGTGGGACAGAGGGTTAGAAAATTGAATAAGGGACTGTGATGCTAATCCTCTAGACTAGTAATAGCAGTACACTAATGAACTCATAACAACTCTGGTTATCAACATTGAGCCCACAAAAGACATTGTCTACCCCCTGCCAGTAGAAGAAGCAGGAAAGGTTTCCAAGGTCCTACACTTAATCTCTGAACTGTTGGCTACAAATAGGCCAGAAAAAAAATCACTGTCTCTACCTGTGTCCCCACTACTGAGCCCACCAAGCTCCAGTGGATAGTTCCAAACCCACAGACACAGAGGTGTCCCTGCTTCATCATGGTAGGTCATAAGACAAAATGAATAGACCGGAGCTGGAGGGAGAGATTTGTGGAAAGAAACAAGACAGTTGTGGACTGCGGAAGAGAAGAGAGGACTGGTCGGGATGCTTAGTGTACATGTGCAAACATGTCCAAGAACAAATTTAATTAATCAAATAATTCATAAATATAAATAAATAAGTAAATAAACATTTATTTAATTTTCTACTAAATTAAGAAAGGCGATTCAAGAACAGGAGTGGGCAAAAGAACTGGAAAACAATCTTGTCATATTTAATTCCATCCCAAAATATTATCATTTTAAAAAGTAGTATTAAATTGAGGTAACAGGGATAAAAGCAGTAAGAAGATGAGAGTTCTATGTTAACACCTACATTGTTTTTAAGAGTGAAGTCATACTGAATAACACTTAACGTGGACTAAAATGTTATTACTAATATTTAATATATTGAGCTCCAAATTGATTCATGTCACATAAATTATTCTAGGTAAAAGAAGTCAATCTCAGAAAAATATAGTCATAATTAGACGACTATTTCAAATATAGTCAAATATAGACATAAAGTCAAATATTTTTGTGTTTTTATTTCGTTTAGTTTCCTGTTCGTTTTTGAGACAGGGTCTTGCTACATTGCTGAGGCTGGTAGGAACTCACAGTCAGCTGCCTCAGCCACTATGTCTTGGTATAATAGGCATGTACAACTCTACCTGGCTTCAAAAGCAAAACTGTTTGAAATGGAAAACATCTGTAATTACCAGAAGTTAGAGGTAAAAAGAATCTTCCTCTGCAAGTTACCACAGGTAAGATCTGTAAATACTAGAAGCTCTTCAGAGTTCTGATTGGCATAGCTATAGTAGTCCTTGTGGGTACTAAGCTGATCTCCAAATACCAAAATATAATTGTAAATAAATAAAATGTAGAAAACCAAAAATATTTACAATGAAACCATCAAAAATAAAATCTATAGTGTCAAATTAGCAGGGAGGTGAAAAATGATTTAAAAGATAAGACAAGGACAGCTGGGTCTGACCACTCTGCATCTGTGGGCCTTGGCCGCACCTGCTTGACCACAGAGATGTAAATTTAAAAAGAAAAGGAGTCACTGTGATCTTGAAAAGTAGTGAGGTTTGAATGGTTTTACATTTTTATCTTGCTATTTTAAAGTTCTTCTTTAATGAATATGTATTACATTTCAACTCACTGATGGGCTATGGACAATTGATAGTTTCTGGAAAAGAGAGTCAGTTATCTTTAAAAGTGTGGTCCCTGATAGCTAACCATAATCTAGAGGAAATTCACACATTCAAAAAGTGTAATGGTCAGCACAAATTAGACTTGATGTGTAGAAGAGGAAGAGAAGGAGGAGGAAGAGAAGGAGGAGCAGGAGGAAGAGAAAAAGGAAAAAAAAAGTTGTGTGGGTAGGCAAGGGGTATGTTGAACTTGGGGGGCGTTGGGGAGGAAGATATTGTGGTAAAATATATTGTGCAAATAATTGAAATTAAATAACAATAAAGTTAAGGTGGTCTTATGAAATATAAGAGACATTAGCAGTAGCAGTGGTGTAGTGACAGTGTTGGTTAGGTACTTAGATGTACTACTTGTGCATTAACAGTTCAGAGTAATGCCAACTTCACAGTAAGGAAGATATTATTCTAACAAGTCTTTTCTAGATAACAAGGCAAGGCTTGTGGGTTAATCAAGGAACCCAAATTACACTGTCTGTAATGATTAGAGTAAACATATATATTCATTAATAAGGATATGATAAATATATGAATCATTAGCTTTGTTATAATGAGCAAAATATTAGGATGATTTGCACTACCCCAAATTAACCTTAGAAGAGACAAATACTCTTAAGGGTCAGTACACATATGTGACTCAAGAGAGAGATACCAACAAAAAAAAGAACTACTTGTCAGAGACAATGAATTAGACTTTTTAAGAAAAATCATGCGACTCATTTTCATAACAAGTCAGTGCAGTCACCAATGAGCATTTGGTAGGTATTTGTTGGATGACTGAATAAGAGTCAGTTTAGATGGTGATAGCCACGAGAAAGCCCTGGAAGAAAGGTAATTGGTTTTTTAATTTGAAAATAAAGTCAACTTCTCATGAACAGGTAATGTGACAAATTAGAGAGGTTTGCCAACAAGGAAAACAGTGATTGCAAGTATTTTTAATAACAACAAAAACAACAAAATGCTTGAAGATGTTCCTCACTGAAAAGTTTTAAAAAGACAAAGAAAGAAAATAATCAATGTAGGCATCAGGTTATTGTGCCCTGACTATCCTTGTATTATTCAAATGCTGATTTCAGTGCCACCTTATCTGGTTGCAATCTTTGTTCTGAGAATCTTGTTTCAATGTGTAAACAGTGCTCTCCAATTCTGACCTGATTGGTCAATAAATAAGCTAATCAGTCAATGGCTGAGCAGTGGAAAGGGCTGGGCTAGTTCCTAGCTGGGGGAGGGGGGCAGGAGAGGGAGGAAGTAGGGATTCACCATGGAGAGAGTACTGGAGAAACCATGAGCAGAGAAAACCATAAAATGCAAATGTCTGGGGGATTTTGCCAGAGAGGTAGCCAGATTAGTTTAGAGGATTAAAAGAGAGAAATACTGTTCAGTTGTTGTGCCTTTAAACCTTATAGATACATATAATAGTCCAGTCTCAATTATTTAGGAGCTAGCTGGATTAAGAGAAAAGCTGCAACAAACAGCTATTGAAATGCCATTAACAAATCACCAAAGGATTGGCCATGATTTGGTCAAAACTCTTTGGCCATTTTAATGCTCTTCTGTAACTTGATGGGAATCCTGGTTTAAATAGCCAGAGACTCAAGAAGAACATATGATACTATGAACAGGGTATTTAACCCAACCATAAAGCATATGATTAGTTAATAATCCATCAGACTATAACAAAGAAAAATGTGATGTGTCACGTGGTGGGAACTACTGAGGTCATTTCATTACATTTCTTATTTTACCTAATATAAAGAGGACACTCAAAAACATTATTGAACAGATGAATGGGTGAATGTTAATATCTAATGACTGCATCAGTCAGAAGTTACATGATAAAGAGGCAAAAATCACGGTTAAGAATATGACATGGTTATTGAAACATGGCTAAAGAATACCTAAAGAAAAAATGGCTTATATTTCTTGTTGGTTTTCAATACCTATAAACAATTGCAGAAAATTCTGTCTTTACGAAATCAAATGGAACTTAGCTTTGAAAGACATTGGGGAAAAGAAGAAGAAAGAGGAGAATGATAGGAGGAAGAGGAGGCAGAAGAAGAGAAGAAAATGTCACTATTTTTGTTACTTGACAAAAATAACTTAGGTAGGGACTTATTAGATCTTGCAGCATGTCCTGTACTTCCCTAGATGGACAGGAAACAGAGTTTATGTGGGAACTAGGGCTAGGCTTTAACCTATAAAACCCTCTATCAACCTATTTCCCTTCATCATGATCTATTTCTTAAAGTTTCTATAGCTTTTAAAAACAGCAACAACAGCTGAGGGCGGGGCTTCTCAAATACCTAAAGCCTGTGGGGAACATTTTACATTTAAATAGTATTTCACCCTTAGCCTCCATGGTCATTCATAAAATAAAACCCAACATTTCAACTTCGATATCTCCATAGTCTTTGACAGTCCCAGTAGTGTTCAAAAGTCCAAAGCCTCATGTCTCTTCTAAGAGTCATGATCTCTTACAATATTTTGAAATGCAAATTACGTGCTTCCAATGATACTGGCACAGAATAAATGTTCCCATTCTAAAAGGAGAGAACAGGGAAAGGTTGGACAAACCCAGGAGGACAAACGCCATGCCTGCAGCTTAATGGCTAGTATCTGGGGCTTATGATAGCATCATACGGCCTCCAACAGGCTTGTGCAATCCCATCCCAATGCTCTGTTCACAGCAGCATATGAGGCTTTGCTCTTGTGTCAACTCCAGTGAATGTCAACAGGTTTTATTCTCCAGTGAAAATCTAACATTCTTGAAATCTCAAAATCCTAGTATCTTCACTACAAATTAGTCTTCACTTTTGTGACTTCATGCACAGTGTACTCGATAGATCGATCTATGCTGGGAATCTGACCTGCTACATGCTGTTCAGCCTAAGGAATTCCTAGAGTCTTGGTGCAAGTGCCTATGATTCAGTAACTTTTGCATGTTACAAAATCACTACTCTGTGAACAGTGATGCCAAGTTATATTACAAGCTCATGAGGTAGCTTGGGCCACTTGCAGCCTTTGTATGCATTTGTGCTGAACTGGAAAATACTTCTGTAGATGGTAATTTTCCTGCTGGGTGTCCTGGGGCTCTTTAAAAAAAAAAATCAGGTACTCTTCTTTCAAATAAATATTTTTCAAATTATTTCTCAGTTTTAGTCCTTAGATTTGTCAATGGGAAAACTGTTGCCTTTAAAGTGTTTTTCCTATGCAAATGCTTAGCTTCTCCTTAACAGCTAAAGATGATGCTTGGTCCTCGTCAGCCTTCATTGTCTACTTACCCAGGCCAATGCTCCTTTCCTCACTACATTACACATTTTTCACATCTTTCTGTAACACTTTCTGACTCCTCTCACTGTAATCCTAGTTAAAAGCATTGACCACAAACCATGCCAAAGGTTAACTGCTAATGCTGTCTTGAATTTTTCTCTTCCAAGCAAATAAGCCCATTAGTTTTTAATTCAGCCTCATTCAAAATGTCAGGACAAAGGCAGAATGTAGGCAGTCATTGCAGGAATATAACACAAGTAGTCTCTGGCCCACTCCCCAGTAAAGGTCTTATTACCCTCTAAACCACTGTTAACATGGCCTTTTAATTAATTTTTAATTCTTATTTTACATTACACATAATTTATGTGTGTATGTATGTGTCAGGAGTGGGGATATGTGTGCATGAGTGTGGGTACCCACACAGGCCAGAAGAGAATAGCAGATTCCCTAGAGCTGAAGTTACCAGAGCTTGTGAGCTACACAACACGGGTGCTGGGAACCACACTTAAGTCCTCTGCCAGGTGTATATTAAGTGTATATAAAATATACACTTTTAATTCATGAACCATCTCTCTACCCATTAGCACAGGCTTTACTGTCTTCTGTTCTGCCTTCTTTCTGGCCAAACACACTTGCACCAGTACAGCACCCTGAGCTCTGCTTCAGTAGTCTGCTCTAGCGAATAGCTCCAGGCTTTTACACATTCCTCCAGTGGACCAATTCCTAAGCCCATATACTGCATGGCCAGTTTTGTCCCGGTAAAGACCCCACACTAACTAAAACATTTTCTGTATCTGTATCATCATTTTTCTTATGGTCACAGAATAGATAACAGAAACCGTGTAAGGAACAAAGTATTTATTTGGACTCATGTTTTGAAAGGGGATAATCTATCATGGAAGGGAAGACAGGGTGGCATGTGGTACTGTGTATGGTGGCAAAAGCTTGCAGCATGGGCTACTCACATCTTGGAAGGCCAGAAAGCAATAGACCCAAACCTGCACCCTGGTCAGAGTGCAATGCATAGCGCCAGAACTCTGCTTTGTGAAGCCATATTCCACCTCTAAAACTCACAGTCTTTGCAAACAGTGTTACCAGCTAGTTCAAATACATGAGGCCGTGACAGGCATTTCATATCTGAACCATAATATTCGTTACACAGAGAACAAAGAAACAAATTTATGCCTAGAAGGTTATTGATTAAAAGAAAAAAAAATACCACAATGATACTGAGTATGCAGAGATCTGTTTTGAAAATAGTTCATAAAAAGTTTCTGAAGGATACTACTGTTATGGCTATTATAGCTTCCACTAAGACAATCACTTTACTTTATGAGGGCCAGATTTGGGCCTCTGAATTAACTATGGTAATTTTGAAGTATTTATGCAAAAGGAGGTCTGTGTGTATGAATAAGTAAGTGGCCCTTAGTAACATTTTCTGATGAATAAATCAATTTAAAATTGGAAATCTATGTCCTCTGGTAATTTCTTCTAAGTCTTTTTTTTTTTTTTACTATGAAATCCCCTGTCAAAATTAACACACCTAGAAGACATTTATAAAACATTTGTTGAATGGATGAATTTTGATGTGACATTAAGATAATACTGTCAGTTTCATTCATATTGCTATGAAGTAATGCACAACACTTACTTTTCATAGGCAAATGTTTTGCAGTGAGTTTGAAACTGCAAAGAAATAGGAGTTACAAAGACACAGACCTGCTGTGAGGTAGGATTAGTGTTTCACATATTCCAAAGGACCACCTGTTTTACAAATGACATAAATACAACCTGCAGTATATATGCCAAACTAAAGAAGTGAGAATGAAGACAGTCTCCCATTTATTTAATGAGAAATACAAAATAAAAGCCTAGGGATGTATAAAATGGTAAATGCTGGATAAATATAGTACTATAAAGGTAAGTTTGGAATAATAGTTACTGAAATAGTCTTTGAATCTGGAAATAATTTATTTTGGTCACATCAAAGATATCAGTAAAGGAATTTTTATAATTCATTGTTGATTAGACAATATCAGTAAATTATTTCAACCAATTTGAGGTAATTAAATAATAAATTCATTGTACATGAACTTTATAGGAAGCAAACAGTTCTCTGGCGTTTTGCTCTCGATATCTGTAAGTCAAATCAGCTGCTCCCACACTGTAGCTCATCATTCCCATAATGGGACCTCATACAAGACCAAACACACCCAGAGCCAGTTCTACAGTGGAGTTTTAACACCCACGGTTGATGGCAAATTAGGTAATTGCATCGCTGAACCTCTATGCAACTACATAATATGATATTCTCATTTTACATAATGAGAAAACTGAGGCCTAGAGATATTATCTGGCCTGAGGTTTGCACAGTCAACAAGGAACAGAAGACTGCATATACCCAGACCACTAGATCACAGCTTCTAGGTTCCTTCTGCTGTATACTGACTCTCCCAAAGAAGAAATGAGAACGCAAATCCTGAAAAAAAAAAAAAAAAACCCTGTTCCTATCTTTCAAATATGAACACTAACATTGTATACTTCTTAGGCTATTATTTTATTGAAGCTTTGTTTAAGCAGACTAAAGTTTGGAGATCAGAATTTAGTTTTAACTGTCTGCTCTGGAAAAATATTAAGTTTATACAAAAGGAG
The DNA here is from genome assembly GCF_947179515.1 of Apodemus sylvaticus. Lineage (NCBI taxonomy): Eukaryota > Metazoa > Chordata > Mammalia > Rodentia > Muridae > Apodemus > Apodemus sylvaticus. Next base: position 53,420,130 of record NC_067475.1, on the reverse strand, counting down.
ATATAATAGTAGAGTAGAACTGTCCTAGATGTGCTATCTATAATTTTGAATCAAATTCAAGAATTTCATTCATAAGCATATTAGCTTGTGTTCATATGTATAATTACATCCATGGAACATCTTCCAATGCTGCTGTTTAAGTCAATGTACAAATTCTGACTTCTCTGATAAATATCAGAACTTTAAAAAAATTAGAGCAGTTTAAATTGATCTAAATTACTAAAAATGAAGGAAAACAAAATAATTTGAGTCATGAAAGTCACATTATAATCTGCTGTGGATATTGCTTCATGAAAAATGGTGAGAAATTCTCAAGAAGATGAGTACTTGGGGATGTAATCATTACATTAGGATAATCACATTAAGTGACCCAATTTCAGTGAGTATTTTAATAGAGATGAGTTTGTTATGAAAATACAGGTAGACGGCAGTGTTTACAAAATTACCAATTACAGGCACACCACTAGATGATCTTAAGTAAGGAGCTCCATTCTATAGAGATCTGACAGCTGGATTAGAGTCAGGGTTTCAAAGTTTAGCTGGCTCTGCTAGAGTGGAGATGAACATACACTTGCTGAACTCTGTGTGTCAGGGGCTTCTTTTCTTCAATAATGGTATGGTCAAGATGACCTATGGAGTCCTTCCACATTTAATAGTTGTTATAAATATTGATTGAACTTCAAAAGTTTCATTGTTTATTAAATGTTGATGTCTCATCTGTTATAGACATATATTCTGGAGAACACAATCCCAAAGTGGTGGCCAATTTCTATTTCATATTAGATTCACAGAGACTAATGAGTCTCTGTGACTGTGAAGGATGTGTTGCAAAGGGTAGCATTGAAGGTAAGAGAGAAAAAGAGGCTGCCTAAGCCTTCATTTCCTGTATCACACTGAGATACACTAGTACCCCTGGAGGTTGGTCAGATTTAGCATGCTTAAAATTTGAGTTTCAAACAATAGGGAAATATTATAGTTAAAATGTTAAAATGCAATATGCACACACACACACACACACACACACACACATGTACACACACATCAATTTGCAATGAGATTAGAGAAGTTTGGGGATAAAGACAGAAGCATGAGAAAGTCACAGAGGAAGCCTCTACTCTTTAGAGTCTACAGGAATGCAGGTGCTGATTGTTACAGGGACAGAGGGAGAGAAATTGTATTCTATATATATTTTGATGATAGAGAATGCATGGCTTAGTAATAGAGCTGATTCAGGATGTGTGAAGATTGAAACATCTTAAGATTCAGCTTGTTTCCATGAAGAATCAATTATGAATACATACACCCATATACACAAACACACATGCTTGCACATACATGCGCACAGGTACATAGTTGTGTATACACACACACACACACACACACACACACACACACACACACACGGCAAATAGTGCTAGGGGAATCAAAATCTAGATGTTTCATCCCAAGTAAAACATACATTTTTCATTTTGTTCTCATTATTCCCTAAACACATTTAGAAAAGCCATTTAAATTTTCTTTAAATATACAACTGAAATTTTAAATTTGAATGTTAAAAGGCTACAGCAGCTGGGCAGTGGTGGTGCATGCCTTTAATCCCAGCACTTGGGAGGCAGAGGCAGGTGGATTTCTGAGTTTGAGGCAGCCTGGAATACAGAGTGAGTTCCAGGACAGCCAGGGCTACACAGAGAAATCCTGTCTCGAAAAATCCGGGGGAGGGGGGAGAAAGGCTACAGCAGCCAGAGGGGTTATGTAAGACAGCTATTTTAATTTTACATACCAAATTACTCCCTCCCCCCATACACAATTAAAGTGATTTATTTGTTTCACAGGTAATCTATAAATGCATGTATAATCCATATTCTACCTGAACTTTGAAGAAAGATTTAAATAAATTATAATAAAAAACAAGCACATTGCAATAGTGATGATCACCTAACACAGAAATATCAGCAAATATACTCATCTGCTTTCATGAGGTCAGGGAAGATGAAGCTAATAATATTGAGAGAAAGCAAAAGGTATTGGAAAACAGTGAAAAATTTTAAAAAGGAAGAGTCCTTTATGTTTTATTTCTGAAAGGATATACTGAGTAAAGTTGCAAGTAATGATTAAAAAGAATCCAATCAAGAAAAACTCTGCTACAAATGGCAGACAGAATGAGATTGGAAATTAGTGGTAGAAGGGAGAGACCCCAGGGAGTCTATGGGGTTTATTCTAGCTGAGACTTTTAGCAGTGGGGGGATATGGACCCCAGAGTGGCCACCTCCTGTAGCCAGATGGGCCTCCAGGTAGAAGAATAAGGACAGCAATTCACCCACAAACCCTTTGACTCAAAACATGTCCTGCCTACAAGATGTATAAGGACAAAGATGGAGCAGAGATAGAGCAATTGGACAACCAATGATTGGCCTAAATTGAGACCCATCCTGGGGGCAAGAACCAATCCCCGAAACTGGTAACAATTCTCTGTCATGCTAGCAGACAATATAACTGTCCTCTGATAGGCTCTACTGAGCAGCCAATGAAAACAGATCCAGAGACCCACAGCCAAATGTTAGAGGGAGATCTGTAGTCTTATGGAAGAGTTGGGGGAAGGATTGAGAGGCCCAAAGTAGATAGGGACTCCACAGGAAGAGTAACAGTCAACTAACTTCAACTCTTGGGGATTCCCAGAGAGTGAACCAACAACCAAAGAGCTAGCATGGGCTGGACCTAGCTTTCCAACCCCCCCCCACACATACACACACACATATGTAACATATGTGCAGCTTGGTCTTCATGAAGGTCCTCCAGCAACTGAAGTGGGTCTGTCTCTGGATCTGTTGCCTGTCTGTGGATCTCATTCCCCTAATTGGGCTGCCTTGTTTGGTGTCAGTGGGAGAAGATGTGCCTAGTCCCTCAGAGACTTGGTGTGCAAGGATGGGGTGATACCAGGGTAGGGACAGTTCCCCCTTCTCAGAGGGGAAAGGGAGTAAGAATAGGGGAAAAGCTGTGGAAATGGGGGACTGGGAGGAAAGTGGGTGGATAATGGAATGAATAAATATATAAATTAATGAAAAAAAGACTAGGTAGCATGGTGAAAAGGGTCAGACTCCAGTGAAATCGCTAAAGTTTACGCATAAGTTTATTATGATGTAGAACTGTTTGGGTGACAGCTAGGAATCCAGATTTGATTTTAAAAGAAAAGGTTGGAGTTCAAGAAAAGACAAAGGTAAAATGAAACAGAAAACTGTGTTAGGAAGACTGTGGGGAATGAGGAAAACAGAAAGAAAAAGAAAACAAAACGATAGCATTGAGATTGAAGACATGGTGGAAGGCTTTCCCAGAGAGGTGAGAAGACAGGAAAGCCAGGTGGAGAACATCCTGCCATTGCGCAAGGTATTCGGCCACCCATCAAGTGCTTTTGCTCTCAGAACTTACTCAATACACACAAAATTATATATGTTCATGGGAATTTAAAAGTTCATTATCATTCTAATATATTTTGAGTTAGATTTCTTTTGTAGCTTATCTCATCTTGCCCATGTGTCTCTATTTACTTTGTTTATGAAACACATGAAAGTTTTAAAAGGAACGGTTTAATTATTTCCAACATTAGTTAATGATTCTCTCTCTTTTGCTTTTTTTTCTCCATGAAAACAGTCCTTTAACTTCTATTATTACTCAGAATCAGTCAGGTTTTATTGTATAATGTGAACCAACTGAATTAAAATGAGCATTACAATCAAATCCCATGGCTTCTCTGGTAATTTCCAAGCATGCCCAAGGTACACACACATATGGAATGGTAATTGTAGCAAAGTCTACTGCACCTGCCCAGGGAAAGCTTTGAATCTTACAATTTTTAATAAGATAGGGATGGGTTCAAAACAGATCAAGTATATGAAAAGAGGAAGAGATCAGGGTAATATATAATACATGTGTCTCCAGGGTTTACTCACTTGGAAAGAAGAAGGTAGGGACTATATTGGCAACAAAACAGCAGCAAAAAATGTCTAGACTGCCATTTCATAGGAACAACTGGGATTCTGGGACATCAGGTTATGAAAACACTCTTGTCAGCCTTTGGGATAAAGACTATGAAAAGAGTCCACTCAGTTTCTCATAGAAATTGCACTGAACAAGCATGTCCATCCAGAAACGTTATTTTCAGGGGAAGCCAGAAGCACACAGGAGAATTCAGACATACAAAGACCTACATGATACAGAAAACTGCTCCTAAATTTCTAGCTTCTTCCAAGACATTTTGCTGTTGTTGATCTTATTTTGTTTTGGTTTTCATTGTAGTAGATATTTTAGTGGAATTAAGTACATTTACACTATTACACAGTCACTACCAAAATATCTTTGCTAAATTTCATTTTTAAAGTGTTACTTTTCTAAACTAGAATCTATACCCATTTGTCAATTTTTGTCACTTCTATTTTCTCAGATGAAGGGAAAGATGAGAGCCTTACACAAGCTGTGTGAATAAATAGCTTGAAATGAGTCCAGAGCATTTCTTTCTCTTTTTAAATTATTTCTGGGCCTAGACCTGGAAGCTTCTAGCCTTCATACAATCTAATCTTCCAAACCGACTGATTCACTCTGTCTTCTTTTGGCTTCTCACTGAATTGCTCTACCTGGCCTCATACTAACTTTGGCAATATGTTCTAATCTTCTAGTTCCTCCTCATTCTGTCTTACTCTGTCTTCACCTATGTCTAGCTTATTCTCTCTGCCACCTGTTTCTATACAACTGTCCCACTAAGATTGCCACACACATATTTCTCTCCCTGAGCTATTCTAAATAGCCTCTCCTTCCTGTGCTAGTCTTCTGCAAGTTAGCCATATTTGTCTTTGACTCATTCTATAAAATCTTTCTCTGATTCAACACTTTGACAGTCCCACAGTTAGACATCACTTTCAAATAAGGAGGAATCCTTCTACAAATTAACCTTACCTTCATTGCTAAGGGTTCAAGGTGATATGATAGTATACTTAAGTGACCCCAAAAATTCTACCAGAGAACTCCTAAAACTGCTAAACAACTTCAGCAAAGTGGCTGGATATAAAATTAATTCTAACAAAGAAAGCAGGGAAATGATACCCTTCACAATAGTTACAAATAATATAAAATACTTTGGTGTGACTCTAAGCAAGCAAGTGAAAGATCTTTAAGAAAAGAACTTCAACTCTCTGAAGAAAGAAATCGAAGAAGATCTCAGAAGATGGAAAGATCTCGTGTATTGGCAGGATTAATATAGTAAAATGGACATCTTGCCTAAAGCAATATACAGATTCAATACAATCCCCATCAAAATTCCAATCAATTCTTCATAGAGTTAGAGAGAGCAATTTCCAAATTCATTTGAAATAACAAAAAAACCCAGGATAGTGAAAACTATTCTCAACAATAAAACAAACTGGGCAGAATCACTATCGCTGATCTCAAGCTGTATTACAGACCAATAATAATAAAAACTGCATAGTATTGGTGCTGAGACAGGCAGAAAGATCAATGGAATAGAAGATCCAGAAATGAACCCACACACCTATGGTCACTTGATCTCTGACAAAAGAGCTAAAACAATCCAATGGAAAAGAGACAGCATTTTCAACAAATGGTGCTAGTTCATGGCAGTCAGAATGTAGAAGAATGCAAATTGATCCATTCCTATCTCCTTTTACAAAGCTCAAATCCAAGTGGATGGAGGACCTTCACATAAAACCAGATACACTGAAACTAATAGAAGAGAAAGAGGGGAAGAGCCCCAAATACATGGGTAAAGGGGAAATTTTCCTGAACAGAACACCAATGGTTTATGCTCTAAGATCAACAATTGACAAATGGGACCTCATAAAATTGCAAGGTTTCTGTAAGGCAAAAGACACTCTTAATAGGACAAAATGGCAACCAACAGATTGAGAAAAGATCTTTACCAGTCCTACATCCAATAGAGGGCTAATATCCAATATATACAAAGAACTGAAGAAATTAGACTCCAAACATGGTTGAGAAGCACCTAAAGTAATATTCAACATCCTTAGTTGGCAGGGAAATGCACATCAAACAACCCTGAGATTCCACCTCACACCAGTTAGAATGGCTAAGATCAAAAACTCAGGTGACAGTAGATGCTGGCGAGGATGCGGAGAAAGAGGAAAACTCCATTGTTGGTGGGATTGCAAGCTGGTACAACCACTCTTGAAGTCAGTCTAGTCATTCCCCAGAAGATTGGACGTAGTGTTACCTGAAGACCTAGATATACCACTCCTGGGCATATAGCCAAAAGATGCTCCAACATATAACAAGAACACACACACCGCTATGTTCATTGCAGCCTTATTTATAATAGCCAGAAGCTGGAAAGAACCCAGATGTCCTTCAACAGAGGTATGGATACAGAAAATGTGGGATATTTATAAAATGGAGTACTACTTACCTATTAAAAACAATGGCTTCATGAAATTCTTAGGCAAGTAGATGGAACTAAAATATTTCCTAAGTGAGGTAACCTAATCACAAAAGAACACACATGGTATGTACTCATGATAATAGATATGAGTCCCAAAGCTGTGAATATGAAAGATAAAATTCATAGACCACATGAAGCTCAAGAAGAAGGAAGAACAAAGTGTGGGTGCTTCTGTCCTTCCTAGAAGGGGGGACAAAATATTCACAGGAGCAAATACAGAGACAAAGTGTGGAGCAGAGACTGAAGGAAAGGCTATCCAGAGACTGCCCCACCTGGGGATCCATCCCATATACAGTCACCAAATGGAGACACTATTGTGGATGCCAGCAAGTGCTTGCTGACAGGAGCCTGATATAACTGTCTCCTGAGAGGATCTGCCAGGGCCTGACATATACAAAGTGGATGCTTGCAGCCAACCATTGAACTGATCAAGGGGTCCCCAATGGAGGAGTTAGAGAAAGGGCTGAAGGAGATAAAGGAGTTTGAAACCCTATAGGAAGAACAACAACATCAACCAACCAGAACTCCCAGGGTCTAAACTACCACACAAGGAGTACACATGGAGGGACCCATGGCTCTAGTCTCATATGTAGCAGAGGATGGCCTTGTTACACATCAGTGAGAGAAGAGGCCCTTGGCTCCTCGAAGGCTTGATGCCCGAGTGTAGAGGAATTCGTGGGCAGGGAGGCAGGTGTGGGTTGGTAGGTAGGGGTACACCCTCATAGAAGCAGGAGGAGGGGGGATGAGATAGAAAGTTTTGGGAGGGAATCAGGAAAGGGGATAACATTTGAAATGTAAATAAATCATCAGATCCTACTACAAGAGCCTGTACTCAACACAACTGGAGAATCTGGAGGAAATGGACAATTTCCTTGACAGATACCAAATATCAAAATTAAATCAGGACCAAATAGATCATCTAAACAGTCCCATAATGCCTAAGGAAATAGAAGGAGTCATAGAAGGTCTTCCAACCAAAAAAAGCATAGGACCAGATGATTTCAGTGCAGAATTCTATCAGACCTTCAAAGAAGAGTTAACACCAATACTCTTCAAACTATTCCACAAAATAGAAACAAAAGGAACACTACCCAATTCCTTCTATGAAGCCACAATTACGCTGATACCAAAGCCACACAAAGATCCAACAAAGAAAGAGAACTTCAGACCAATTTCCCTTATGAACATCGATGCAAAAATACTCAATAAAATTCTTGCCAACCGAATCCAAGAACACATCAAAACGATCATCCACCATGATCAAGTAGGCTTTATCCCGGGAATGCAGGGTTGGTTCAATATACGGAAATCCATCAATACAATCCACTACATAAACAAACTCAAAGAAGAAAACCACATGGTCATTTCATTGGATGCTGAAAAAGCATTTGACAAAATTCAGCATCCTTTCATGCTTAAAGTCTTGGAGAGAACAGGAATTCAAGGCCCATACCTAAACATAGTAAAAGCAATATACAGCAAACCGGTAGCCAGCATCAAACTAAATGGAGAGAAACTTGAAGCAATCCCACTGAAATCAGGGACCAGACAAGGCTGCCCCCTTTCTCCTTATCTTTTCAATATTGTACTTGAGGTACTAGCTCGGGCAATTCGACAACATAAGGAGGTCAAATGGATACAAATTGGAAAGGAAGAAGTCAAACTATCATTATTTGCAGACGACATGATCGTCTACCTAAGTGACCCAAAGAACTCCACTAGAGAGCTCCTACAGCTGATAAACAACTTCAGCAAAGTGGCAGGTTATAAAGTCAACTCAAGCAAATCAGTGGCCTTCCTATACTCAAAGGATAAGCAGGCTGAGAAAGAAATTAGGGAAATGACCCCCTTCACAATAGCCTCAAACAGTATAAAGTATCTTGGGGTGACTCTTACCAAACATGTGAAAGATCTGTATGACAAGAACTTCAAGACTCTGAAGAAGGAAATGGAAGAAGACCTCAAAAAAATGGGAAAAACCTCCCATGCTCATGGATCGGTAGAATCAATATAGTTAAAATGGCCATTTTGCCAAAAGCAATATACAGATTCAATCCAATACCCATCAAAATCCCAACTCAATTCTTCACAGAGTTAGAAAGAGCAATTATCAAATTCATCTGGAACAACAAAAAACCCAGGATAGCTAAAACTATTCTCAGCAACAAAAGAAAATCTGGGGGAATCAGTATCCCTGACATCAAGCAATACTACAGAGCAATAGTGTTAAAGTATTATCTTAATCTACTCTTTCTCTAATAACCACCACCCAACTTTTTATCCTTGTGACTTTAATGACTGTGGAGTTCACATAAGTAGCACCACACAGGATCAATTTTGTGGCCAGCCTATTGGGTTAGCATGCCATCTTTAAGACTTAGGTATGTTATGAATCTAAATAAGACTTTCATTCCATTTAGGAATGAATCATGTTCCATTCTGTGTACACAGTGCATTTGTCTGCTCACCTTTAGGTGGAACTCTTGACTGGTCCTGTCTTTAACACTTTTGGCTAATGCTGATGTGAACATTGGCACCTTGACTTGCTGGGCATGCCTGTTTATTCCTTCTTTCTCTGAGCACTGAGAAGGTCTTATTGTTAGGTGTATTTAAGCTAAATGTATGTGATGTACAGAATAATCCACAGAGTTCTGATGACACATTGGACGACGACCAACTGACTAACTGTACACTTTGAGTAGTTTTGAGTGTAGATTATTAAAAGAAAATTATGAGTCTATGCTATTATCTCAAAGGCTAGTAAACAAAACTGAGTATAGAGTAAAGAATAATTTGACAGGGCTGGCCATTTTCATTCAAACTTCCTTTGTAAAGAATGCGGGCTGCTTATGCTCCACTAACAAAGAAAACAAACAAACAAAAAGGATTTTTGCTTGGTGTTTTTTCTTTGCATAAACCCTTTCCATGCCCCCAAATATGACCAAAACCAACATTCACTCTTTCATGTATTGAGAGGAAGCCCCTCAAATGAGATAGAATTAATACTCTTGCAAATTCAATTGATTTATATGCCACTATTCAAAATGAGATTACCAGAAAGGACTATTTTAAATTTAAATGAAGGCTGCCTTGGATGGAATAACTTATTCTTGATCCTCAGGTTTGTAATCAATAGGGAACTCTGGCTGAATCTGATTTTTTTGCATTTTTCAGCAAAGTCAGGAATCCTAATGCAAAAATCTGCTCTGTTATGTGGATTTGTGAACTGTCTGGAGGGTTCTGGGTCCATTAACCAAAGGATAGATTACCCAGAGACACAAATGTAATGCTTTTGTCTCCCACTGAGACAGTCTTACTCCAACATTATTCATGTGATTTCAGAAAAAGTGGTTTCTGTTTTCTTTAGGTTCACACCTGAGCATTTATAAACAGCAAGGCATTCTCTTGGTGTTAATTTAAAATTCTACAGCCAAATTAATTGCACATCCACCTTTAAAACTCTGGATCCTGGCGCTGGCAATGAGGACATTTTAGAATGTATTCATTCAAGTTCCCAGAGTGAATGGCCACAATTCAACATGGTATTTATGCATAACGTGAAGGGCTTCAACACCTGCGGCCAAGGAACAAACTTGCCAGTGAAATAAGAGACATTCTAAACCCTAGCCATGACTGGACAAGACATACAAATATCATCTCTGGACATAGCATCCCAGTCCTGCAGCCCGCTAACATGGCTGATCTTCATATCCAGTCTGGTAAGCACAAGCCTACTTATGGTGCTTCTGTTTCTTATTTGTGCACACCGCATGTGTTTATGTGTGTGTAGGCACACATGTGTATGTAGATACATGTATGTTTGCATTGTGTTCATGTACTAGTGAAGGCAAAAGGACAAGGTTTGATCCTTAGGAATTCTGTCTACCTTCTTTGAGACAGAATCTCTTGCTGCCCTGTAGCTATATGACATTAGCTGCTCAATGAGTTCCAGGGATCCTGCCTAGTGCTGAAATTACAAGTGCACAATACAATACCCACACCTAGCACTGTACTGGGGTGCTGGGGATTGAACTCAGGTCTACATACTTTACAACAAGCGCTTTACTAATTTACCATTCTCTCTAGCCCCTGAAAGGATTTTGATTTACGTTTCAGTGATATCGAATTCGTGGCTCTGTATATGCTAGACAGATGCTCTCTGTCACTGAGCTACATTCTTAGGAGAGTTAGGTTTAATTGTCAACAAGACTGGATTAAAAAATGCCATAGGGTTGTAATGTAACATACCCTTAGGTGTATCTGCGAGGACATCTCTAGAGAGGTTTTACTGAGAAGGAATGACTAACTCTGAGTATGGGCAGTACCATCCCATGGGCAGGAGTCCCAAACTGAACAAGAAAAGCAGGAGAGTGAGGTGAGCCCTGGGATTATTTTCTCTGATACTTTGTTTGTCCCATGGACCAAGCCATTCCTACCTCCATGCCCTGGCCACCGGGATGGACTGTCTTCCTCTGAACTGCGAGCCAAAATTGCTTCTGTCAAGAATTTGATAACTCAGATGAGAAAAATAACTTACACACCCTCCCAGTCCCTATAGTTCATTCTGATCTGTTGTTGGGCTCACACCAATCAGAACCAGTCTGCTGAAAAATAAAATGAACCTACATTATTATAATTAAGAATTATTAAATAAGATATTGTTAGGAATGCTAAGCAGCAAAGGCTTTCTTAAAAAATGCTTGTGTCATCCTCCATTATGCACAGAGGTAAACAATCAGAGCACTTATAAATCAGCTCTTTGTCTGGACATGCAATAAAATCCAAACTAATATTCTCAAGGAAATTTCTCCTCCTAGCCAGAGCTATAATCGAGCATTTTAGGCATAATATGAAATATTAATGGCTTTTCCATTCCCTACTCTCTTTTCATTCTTTTCTGCTCCAATCCTGTCCATCTTTTCTCTTTAAAGGGTAAAACAAAGTCATCCTGCCCTTGCTTCTGAATCATATGTCCTCGCCAACACCTGAGGCAGTGAAAAAAAAGATGAAGAAATGACAGTATCTGGTCTCGCTGACTCTCACTACATTGTTGGAGATATTCAGTAGCTCAGACACAGTGTTAACTCTTCCTTTTCCTTGTGCAGCCCAATGACAACTAGGCTCTGGTCCCACTCATTAATGTATATGGTTTGCTTAGAGCAAAAAGTACATGGACTGGTGGAGAAAAGGAAGTAGCCTGCCTTCTTGGAGACCAGTTACTGTAGAGGAGCTGCATTCAGTTATTCATTTGTTCAGAGATATGCTAGTATTTGATTCATGAATTCTGTGATCTTGTTCAACTGATTACAGCTTAAAATTAGCTGGAGGTAGGAATGGAAAAATTCAAAGAAGGTTTAAATCTTCCTCAACCCTCAGACTTCCGATGTGTATTGAATGACTACTGTATGCCACATTCTCTGCAGTGTGTTGGGACTTAAAGCAACATTCACCTTACTCTAGTGAAAAGAACAGGCAATAAATAAGTGTTGCTTTTTCCCCACCCAAAAGTTAATGATACTATGTGAAAAACAACATAGAGGAAGGAAGCAGCTGTAGGAAGAGGATAACACAGGAGGCAAGCCTTTCTTAAAGGGCTGCTGATGGCAGTGGCTTAGAGTGCAGTCTCCAGAGTCAGTCTAGGGTGTAATTCTGAACTCTGTAACACATGATATATGGAATCTAGTCTGTGTGTAGTGGTGTGCCTTTGAGAACAGTGTTTAACGTCCTTAAACCTTTCTGAATATAATGTTTAACTCCAGGTCCTGGCATTTATTTTTAACTAACTCAACAGAATATTTATCATTATTGTATTATTATTATTATTAAATATAAGAAACATTTATGGTGGAACCTGAAGTATATCAAGTATAAGATTCATGAAGAAGCAAGAAAATAATTTTCTAGGGAAGACAATGTCTTTAAGTCACAAATGTTCTTGTTTCAATAACTATTAGGAGGTGTGGATGGCCAAAGAGTCAACACAAGAAAATAAAATAAAGTGAGAAAGCTAGGAAGAGATCATGTAGTTGCCACTAAGGACACTAAACATACCTGGATTTGGTTCTACAAACATCTGGAAGACCGCCAAAGAGATTCAATCAAAGGAGTGATATAAAAAATTCAATTCATAGTTTGAACAGCTCTCTCCTTTCAGTATGGTAGTGAGTGGGTTAAAAAGGTCAAATGGAGGAATTGGATGATATAGAGATGACTCAGTTGTTAAGAACACTGACTACTCTTCCAGAAGACCTAGATTTAAATCTCAGCTCTCCTATGATCATTAGCAAGTGTGAGAAATTCCAGTTCCTGGTGCTCTGACACCCTCTGTAGCATCAGACACGCACATGATGTACTTACAAGCAGGCAAAACAGCCACACATACGAAAAAGATAAGCAGATATTTTAAATTCAAAAGTAGATGTAGAAAGATGAAGTGGAATCATTCACATGAAAGATACTGGTAGGTTGCATGTCTAGGTAATAAGGAAAATAAGCAGACAGAGTCTGGATTATTTTCAAAGAAAAGTCAATTGATTTTGATCAGTACTGGATAAAGATATGGTAAGCTGCATATTTCGTAAATGACCATAACACTTCATGTTCTCTAAATATGATCTTGGATATCTCCCATCTGTAAATTTGATTGAATTTTCCTCCCTTTAGCAGATGTTGTGATTGAACTGTACCAACATTACTCAAACTACATTGTGCAAATCTTCCAGGTTCAGTTATGGGCTTCTGACCTTGGACTGACATGAATAATGTTCCAGAGAAATTCACATTTGTCCGAGTCTCAGAATAAGGCCTTATTTAGAAATAAGTTTTCAGCAGATGTAAATAGTTAATTCAAATGCACTAGATTGGGAGACATTTTTAATTATACTCTGTCTGTGAGTATAAGAAGAGGGAAGTCACAAAAATACAGATACACCCAGAGGGAAGAAGTCCCCGTGATAACAAAGAATGACATTGGAGGGATGAAACTGTAAATCAAAGAATTCTGAGGATTACCAGGAAACCAGCAGATGCTAGGAACTTCAAAAAAGGATTCATCTCTGGAGCCTTTAGAAGGATTTCAGTCTTGAACTTGACATTGCTAAATAGTGACGAAATGTTTAACAGTTTCACTGGTGTTGTTGATATGAGAATTTGAACATAAGCTACTGGAGTTTTTTTTTTTTTTAGTTATGTCCTTTGAGGCGTGCGTGTCATGTGCATGTGCCATATGTACAGATGTACATGGATCCCAGAAGGGGCAACTATTTGGGTACTAGGGGAATGAAATTCATATCTCCAGGAAGAGCAGTATATGCTCTTTATTTTTTTTTTTAGTTAGGTATATTCTTTACTTACATTTCAAATGTTGTCCCCTTTCCTGTTTCCCACTACCCCGAAAATCCCATAAGCCATCTCCCCTTCCCCAATCAACCCACCCCGACTTCCCTGTCCTAGTATTCCTCTATACTATGGTATCCATTCTTTCCAGGACCAAGGTGGGGTAGTCTCTGGATGGTCTTTCCTTCAGACTCTGCTCCACACTTTGTCTCTGTATTTTTTGTCTCTGTATTATACTATGGGTATTTTGCTCCTCCTTCTAAGAAGTACCAGAGTATCCATACTTTGTTCTTCCTCCTTCTTGGGCATCATTTGATATGTGAATTGTGTCTTGGGTATTCCAAGCTTCTAGGCCAATATCCACTTATCAATGAGTGTATACCATGAGTGTTCTTTTGTGATTGGGTTATCTCACTCAGGATGATATTCTCCAGTTCCATCCGTTTGTCTAAGAATTTCATGAATTCATTATTTTTAATGGCTGAATAGTACTCTATTGTGTATATATACCACATTTTCTGTATCCATCCCTCCATTGAGGGGCATCTGGGTTCTTTCCAGCTTCTGGCTTTTATAAATAGGGCTGCTATAAACATAGTAGATCATATGTCCTTATTACATGCATGAGAATCCCCGGGGTATATGCCCAGGAGTAGTATAGCAGGATAGTATATGTGCTTAACAACTGAGCCATCCTTCTAGCTCCATGCTAGTGACTTTTGTATAAGTACAGTTCTCAAACAGAGCACCAAAAAGGCCAACCAACTCATTTCCTGTAGCACTTATTTGTTATAGAAAGATATAGGGGAAAAAAAATAAAAATCGTTCAGGTTTGGGTAAAAATGTAAAATATCCTTTAAAATCCTTAATGAATTTGGAAAAACAAAACAAAGAATAAAGTGAAGCCAGTGTTCATTCCATGTCCAGTGTCTGGGAGCAGAAGAATGTTAAAGAGAGAAAGCCATAGTGCAGAATTCAAATTCAGGGCTTGTTAGGAAACTGTCTCAATGTTAGGATGAAGGCAAGAGTATGACTCTAAAACCCACCACTAAAGTGTCAGGAAGATTTAAGGTGGCACCTCATAAACCCTTCAGACACACACACAGAGCCGTCAGGATTGGAGTCTGCCTTTTAAATCAATGAGCCACTAAGCTTCTTACGGTTGATGCCCAGGGCAGCAGACGGGAAGCCTATGATAGAGAAAAGGCTCACACGTAAAATATCTACGGGAGGTCTTTTGTCTAAAGAGCCGATTTACAAGGAGACACATGTGAAGTCCAAACATTGTTAAAGGCATTTCATGAACTTGGACTGAAAGGAACAGATAAATCATACAATAAAAAGGCTGGGGGTGGGTCTCTGAATATGTGAACTACTTCAGACATGAAGCAAAATTTTAAAAATTACCCAACTGCAAATCCGAGCCTTTAATAAAGAACACCTGCATTTCAGAAGCACAGATTGACCATAACTGTTGTCTTCAATATCTCCCTCTTTCTGAACGAGGATGTGGTTATTCTGTACAGGACTCTCCATTGTATGTTGGGTGTGTGGGAGATAGATACTTAGAGTATTTTAGTCACAACTCTTGAAATATTAAGGAGAATCATGCTGAAGCTCTGAATTCAAACAGCCTCAGAAACACTGGATCTTCTCTGAACTTTAATAGATAGATGATACCTTGGTTATCCTTAAAACATGGGGCATCGGCATGTGGAAGAGGTGGGAAGAATAGCAGACAAAAGACAGGCAATGGCTTATTATATTTACTAAAGGCAGCTATGCTGATACCTTTGATTCTATATATTCTCCTTGGCTTAACACTGCTATAGAGTGATATTTTGTATAAAATAACAATATGGTCCTAAGGATGAGAGGAAGGGATGGGCTACTAGGCTTGTAGTTAACTTGTTTAGTGAATACTGATACTGAATAGTGATATTATTTGTTTGGATGATCAGTAGTCATTTGGGGAAAGAGAAGAAAGTATAAAAGGCATGAGCAGATATCCCAGTTGTCATTGGCACAGTTAACTTTGAAATATATATAGATATATAAGAATTTCAAATGAAATCTGTTCAGTTCATTCAGAGTTCGCAAACCACAATATGCCTTCTACTGAGGAAATAGTTCTGCAGTGACATTTTTATGAAGCATGGCACTAGGAGCCCACTGTGACATTAACAACAGTGGATTGATGGTCTTTAAATGGCATAATCATCCAATACCAGCACAACCCAGCATAAGCTGACCCAAAAATTTAATGCTTATATTTGTTGCTTTAAAAGAACACCATTTACCCCATTAAAACAACTGAAAGACAACTTTATTCTTTGAAAATGTGAGCATTTAAATTTTTATATATATATATATGGCATTATCCTTGTAGGAAAAATAGAATCTGAATTTGATTTGATCGCTTGCCAAAATTGAAATCTTGGTAGAGATTCCAGTTGCCATCTATGCAAATGAGGACTATTCCAAAATGGTGTTCTCGTGGAAATGCCAAGAGACCTTAAACACCTCAGGGTGCCAGATACAGTCAGGAAAAGAAGCAGTCATTTTGCAAAACTGTTAATCACAGGAACTAGTAAGAGCAAGAGCATGGGTGAAAGACGCCCATGTAATAAATGTCTACAGTGACTTCTTCTACCACTGAATGAAAGGCTTGGAGAATCAGGACAAAGAAGAGGGAAAAACCAATTCACTCCTCTCTGACCTGTGTGGATGAAAGCAGTGTGTGAGTTACAGGATGTCTCCCTTCAAAACAATCAATCCCATTATACCAGAGAAGATGATTCTGAGTAAAACACCACCTTGGTTTCTCTGAAATTCTTTCAGTTTGGAATGCTATGGCTTCAACAGATACCATTATGTATTTAAAAAGCAACTGGGCATCACCGAAACAAGAGCAATCTCTGCCTCCCTTGCTCCCTTCTCTCCTAAAAAAGATGAAGAAGAGCGCCACCTAAGCTGCTCCCTGCTTCTTTTGGTGGACAGGCCAAAGCGTCCAACTGAACATGTAATTATGGGCGAATCTTCTGTGCGGTTTACTTCACAAAAACCTCAAACACCTGCTAGAAGACATTCAGTAAATCCCTGTGGACCTGGACACGCTAAGTGTTTAGAGATTGATCCTATAGAGCATAAAATAAGCCAATCATTTAGATTACTGTTTCATACTCAGCAAGAGAACTCCTGGGAGCAGGGTTCTACGTACAGTAGAAAACCAATGGCTGTATTTTTACAGTGATGAGGCTACAGGTCACAAGAAATAATCTTGATTTGCAAAGCAATTAATAAAATATGATACAGAGCAAAGTTTCAACACTTGGGTGTGACCGTCAACAATGATTTGCGACTGGTGGTCTTTTCTAAACTGTGACATGCTTCCGTTGCTAGGAATCTATCTCAAATGAAATTTAGAGACTCATAAGTGCTGTACGTGTGACCATACTTGTTTTTCATACTTCCTCCCCCTTGCAATTCCTAATGTTAGATACTATACATATCATAAATGTCTCATTTTGCATTTCAATAAAATATATTTATGCATTCAGATCTATCAAATGTTAAAGCTTCAAATATCTTAAACACAAAGAGGGGGAAGCACACATTGGTTCAGGCATTTAAAATGTTTAGAGTTTTGGATTTTTTTGTTTGTCTGCTTATTTATATTTAGAGAAGCTACAGATGTACTGGACAAAAAACAAGACAACAGTCAAGACTAACTCCCTTAATAATTATAACTAACAAGACTTTGGGAGAATGTGGAGAATTCTCTGGTGCTTTTTCACCTAAGGAAGAAAACCAGAATGAGATGCAAATCAGTATTCTTATCTAATGAATAATGCAAATGAGTGTTCTGCATATAGCAAGTCAGTCTGCAGGAATTCTCTCTGCCTCACCTCACATTTCTTAAGAGTTTAAGCACTGTGTGTCATGAGAAATTAGACAGCTTGCCAAGTAATGGCAGAGTCTTGAAGCCCCAAGTTAGTCTAGACAATAAAGAATTAGGCTGCACTGGACAGCAAAAAGGAAGCTGATAAAACAAAAATATTGTTATTTTTCCTTTGCCTATAATGGAGTAATATGGCACTGAAATCTGTAATTCTTTGTGTGATTATCACTTAAAGAGACTCAGCAATACCTACTTGCAAGGTTTGAGACTAATATGAAAACCCAGCTTTCTCCCAACCCCTAGTGCAGGGAAAAAGAATGTTACTGAGGGTATTTACTTTCTTTTTCACACACTCTAACACTTAAGGTTTTTTTTTTTTTCAGTAGCATGACAGAATCCACCTAAAACTGTACTTTATGCAACTTTCTAGCTCCATGAAAGGTATTCAATTCTTCAAAGAATAGTTGCAAACAAATCCTCATTTATGAAAAACACAATCCATTGATATTAGCCATGGGTGTGCTCAGAGTTACTTTTTCAGTCATGGGTTAGTTCACTGAAAAGTATTTTTTATTTAGAATTCATTGCCATTGTGTCTGGTTCTGTATAAAAGCAGCTTTGAATACAGAATTATTTTTCTTGTGTATAAAAATTGCACATGCCTTTCCTTTGTCGTTGTTGATGCTAAATGTTTTTCTCTTCTACTCCCATTTGAATGAGTGCCCAACTAACCTTATGATAGCATGACAGACTCTGTTTTCCACCAAATATTTAGCAGGTTCCTTACTTCTCTTGATGCTGTGAAAAATTACCTAACAAAACAACTCGAAGGAAAAAAATTTGCTCCCAGTTCAAGGGTAGAGCTCATCATGGGGGGGATGGCCAGGCAGCCCAAACCTGAGAAAGCTAGTCACACTGCATCCTTGACCAGAAAGCAGGGGAAGCAGAATACCGGCACTCAGCTTACTTTCTCTTGTTTATTCCGTCCAGGCCCCCAACCCATGGAATTGTACCACCCATTTCTAGAACAGGTCTTCCCACACCAATTGGACTAATCGATAAAGTCCTTCACAGAGATGTACAAAGGATACTTCCATAGTATAGTGGTTATCTCATTAGCGACACAGATCCCCAGTGGTTTGTTTCCATGGTGAGGCTCTTGACATCGCTGAGAATCAGCTATCTGGATGCACTATTGTCCTGAAGCGGTTGAGAGGCATATTTAGAGAGATCTCTAAGTTCAGAGTGGATGAAGTCAAGCTACAAAGGTTAAAACTTTGATCAGAAGCTTAAAATTTCTTTTAAATTTTATACCATTAAAAAACAGATTATAGCAGTTTTGATTGTTGTTCTCATATGGATATTGTGTGGTCACAATATCCATATGAGAACAACAATCAAAACTGCTTTATTTATTATACTAAATAATTACTAAACCTGTTCTACAGTTTAATGTTTGTGCTTTTCTTCTGAGTTTTCATTTTAGAGGCAAAAAAAAAAAAAAAAAAAAAATCCTGCTAAGATTTCTGTTAAATACCCATACATAGACTCTTATTAAAAAAAAAAAAAAAAAAAAAAAAAAAAAAAAGCAGTGTTAAAAAATAAAGTTAATGCCTTTCCCATTGGGATTTGGTGACACTTATTGAAAACCCAGAGTACCATTTTATTTCCTTCTCAAGACCAGGCTCTGTAGCACCTTGTAGTCTATAAAATTATCAGGAAATCACAAGATCAGTGGAGTAAGACCTGATCAGAATTTAAAATCTGAAATGAAAATGTGTGTGTGTGTGTATTCATTCCTAGGTAAGGCACTTTGTGTGCTGTATTCCTGTTAAATATATATTTCTGCTTATATATGTTTACTCAGCCTTTATACAGCCTTTAATTTTCAATTAAAATGGCTTGGAAACTTGAGCTCTAGGGTTTTTTTATCAAATCATTTAACACTCACAATGCATTGGAAAGGAGGGTAGAGAAGTCAAACCAACTTGATTATTACACTTACTAAATAAAGGGTTGTCTGGGACTTCTCTTCTGATAGGAAAAACAAGCTTTGTGAAATTTACAACCTTATAGAAATGCAAATAGATTTTCATTTCCTAATGGGCCCTAGAAAGAGAAGCATAGATTTTATTACAGTTCCTAGATTATTGCCACAGGTTGGTATCAATCTACAATTATGTCTTCAGACAGGAAATCATAAAGTATTCTCCATCCTGTAGCTGGTACTAAGCAAAGGTAAGGCTCTGGCGAATATAACGGAGCTGCAAAGTGCACCGTTTGCATTCTTGCGGTTCAGACAGCTATCTCCTGACTGACACCTTACTCTCTAAAGCAAAGCAAGACTCTTCTCTCACAGCATCTCTTGTTAGAAACTCCTGGGGACTGGAGAGCTTGGTCAGTAGTTGAGTGTACATTGCTTTTATAGAGGAGCAAAGTTTGCATCTCAGCACCTACAGAGCAGCTCACAATCACCTGTAACTTCAATTTCAGGACATCAATCCCCTCTTCTGGCTCCTATTGGCTCCCACTTGTGCATGTACATAGTGACCATAAACATATTCTCACACACACACACACACACACACACACACACACACACACACACGGGCACACACACGGGCACACACACAAAATAAAATATTAATGTTTTTAAGAAAGAAACTAATTCTTTTCTTTCACTTTCTTTCCCCATTTTTTCTTTCTGACTGAAGACTGAACCCTTGTATGTGTGTGCTAAGCATGTATTCTGCAACTGATCTCTAGACTCAGCCCAAAAGGCAGGATTTTTTTTTAAAGCAGTGCCAAGAATCAAGCCCAGTGCCTCATACACCCTAATCAAATAGGACACCACCAAACTACACTCCTACACTAATCAGAAACTTTTATGAAGAGAACTGAAATGACCACATCGAAAAGCTCATCATGAGGGAAACAGCTAAAACTGAAAAACATAAAACAACATTCAAGCAAACCAACTGTTCAAGCTGGAGATGTGGCCCAGTGGTTAGGTGTTTGCTTAGGGTGCATAAATCCCTGGGTTCAGTCCCCAATATAAAGATATTATTTACGTGATGACTATAAATTCCTTAGCTCAATACTAAGCGTAGAAGAAAATAAAATTTTTTCTATTCAGAGAAATTTAACATTGTTTTATCTTCTTAAAACATAAACAAAGTATTTTGAGTAAAATGAATTATTATTAAAATTTTACAAATCTATTCAAGTGTATATGCCTGGAAATGTCATATAATGAAAAAAAGTAAAACATAAGAATAGGCATGAAAAATGAATTCAGTTGTTTGCCTTTTAGAAAGAAACAACAGGAAGTAGTTATTTTGAAAGATAATCAGGAAAATCTTTCTTACAAGAAGCATCTGGAAGGTTTGTACGAAGAACATTCAACAATATCCAGAATATTCAATAAAGAGTTGTCTGTACACATCATCATCACAAATGTTCAAAAAACCAAAAGGAAATATGTCCTTCAATCTGTATACTGTGTGGTGCACTATACTGTTGATTCTAGTTATTCAATATTTCTCACTATAAGGCTGGCTTCCAAGGCCTCTGCCTGGGGGTTGTTTTGGTATAAATGATATAACCTAGAAACAAAGAGGATGGGACAGAAGAGTTTCTATTCCTTTTGTGTTAAGCTAGAATATGTGACTGGTATACTCAGTGTCCAAGCAACTTTAACTGTCATTGTGGACTGGTCCTCATATTCCTTTCCCTTTTTATGGCTTAAATAATCCCAGGAAAAGCTAACCCTTAAAGACTTCTGAAAACACAACTTGACTAAGCTAGGGTTATCTCATAGCTAATACATTGCAGGCTGCTAAGATTAAGGGGTTATATGTCATTGGAACCTAACTTAATAAAACATAATATAAAAGAATAAAAATTATCACTAGAAAAGAAAAAAAGGCATACATTTTTCTCGGCAATATCAAACCTAATTGTGCTTGTGGAAATGTGAAAAAAATTAACTTAGAATTCTAGGAATAGCTGTCAATTAAGGTAGAGGGTATAGTAGAGACAGTTTTTATTTTATAAGGACCTATTCAAAGTTTACTTCCATTATACTTTGTTAGTTACTAGAACCTATGCCTTAGGAAAATGAAGATAAAATCAAAATTACAAATATATAGTATAGAGGAAATTGTGGGTCCTAACTAGGAGAACTATGAATAGAAATGCCAGGTTTGGGGAGAGTTGAAATCTACGAGAAGAGGTTAAAGGACACACGTGAGTCTTTAAAGAAGACGCATAGGCAAGTGGAGCAAGACAAGGCACATGGAAGCTCACGGGAAGCTGTAGGCTACTGATGGACCAGTGTAGAATTCCACATGATCCTTCACAGCCAATAAGCGTTATTAAAGACGGAAGGCTTTCTCTCACACTGACCTTAATGATATCCTTCAGCTGGATCTGGAAACAGAATAACAGATCCCCCTAGACCTGATGTTGAAAAATGTTTGCATAGTTTTAATAATGAAAATTTGGTCTAATGTGTTTTGACTAATGATAGAGCTCTTAGGATTTGGTTGTATTGTTAAGGAGTAATGAAAATCTCAACACAATCTGAATAAAAGACATGATTGAAAAGAAATGGATATAGAGGAAAGGATAAAAGAGAACGTTTTCAACTTACTAGGGAGGAAAGCTGAAAGATTATCTCCTGAACCTCTTCCTACCCAATTTCAGGAGTATAAAATTGTCATCTGGAAAGTCAACTGACCAATAATAATCTTTTCTGAAAATATTTTTCCAAAGGATTAAAGATCACCTAAACATCAAAACCTGGAAGGTTAAGAAGCAGAAAGGCAAATTACACTATTGTGTTACAATATCTTTCAAACAGAGCAAGAATCAGTACTGCCTAGAGATTACCTATTATTGGTAGGTCAAACGAGTATAAGCATTTCTATAATTTGATAGGTCACATAAGTATAACTATATCTAGATTTATGGAGAAAGCTGCTGGAAATAAATCAAAAAACACTCTATTAGAAGACAGTAGAGAAGTGACACAGACAACTTGGTTTTCAAAGCTTTTCTGTATTGCTTTGTACATGTTAGTGCCTTGCTTGAAAAAAAAATTGGAAAAGACAAGGTGGTCTGGGATATTAATGGAAGGAATCACGGAACATTTGTGAGTATAGGAGTGACATACAGACTTTGCCAATGTGGTTTTTACAAACTGTTTACACAGGATCTATGAAGAGAGGGGATGCTGATGGACAATATTGCGGTGGCTGACTTGGATGAATGTCTCAGCTGAGGCCATTCTTCCTCACAGGAGATAGTTGGCAGTATCTAGAGGCATTGCTATTTTGCCAAAGCTGGATAGCCAAGCTACTGGCTTCTCACTGGGATGGGCTAAGAGCACTGTCCCACACCTTGTGATGTACGAGACAGTTCCCTACAAGAATTCTGCAGCTTGCACCACGCATTGTGTCAAGGTTCAGAAACCTTGCCTTCTGCTGTTGATGAGTGACACGGGGAAACAAGCTGGCATCTGTCAGAGGAGAGTGAATGAAAGATTAGAGGGCTTGAGCGAAAGAGCAAAAGATGATTAGGAAAAGATGTGAAGGGCCAGAGAGATACTGTAAATAAGAATGAAAAGAAACCTTGAAAACATGGTTTGTGAAGAAGTATATTCTGTTTACCTAGATCAGTGAAATCCCTAATGTGGCACAGCCATGAATTTAACAATGCAATTTTCCAGGCACTCACAGGACTTCCTGAAGCCTCTTGTGAGTGCATCTGCAATTCATTCTTGCCAGCCCGTGCACTTAACAATGATGTTAATGTTTGTGCTTTACTAGGCAATCCTTGAATTCCTTAGCTGGTGATCGATATGACTGATTTATTTATAAGGGTTAATGTAATGAATCTCTCGTAAGCATCTCAGATTTGGAGAGAGTGGAATTTCTTCTTCATCTCTTTGGAAATAGTTAGCAATTTTTACTAATTCCAGGAACAAATAAAGTACACATATTTTTCTAAGCTTGTTTTGGTAAATGAGCTGTTGATTGAAGTTAAGTAGAGGGGGGAAAGAGTATTCAAAGAAATTGGTATCAGTTGACTTTCCTCCTATTGTCTAAAACTGTGCTACTCTATAAACATAGTTTCCTTCTAATAAGATTTTCTTTTTCTAATCAAAAAGGAACCTTGTCCTGTTCAAGTTTCCTCCAATCTAAATGCAAGTTCTTAAAATAATGAGACCCCCACAAGCAAGTAACTATTGATTTATATGGAGTACCTGGATTTAACTTCAGAGAGCCTCGAGCAAGAATTTGTGCTTGTTGAACTAAAATTTCTTAGGATCTTATACAGAGCTGTATCCAACTTAAAAAATTATAAATTGTTACCATACTTTCTTAAACATCACTACATTTCCTGCTGTGCTTATGCAAAATGAAATGTGGCAGCGTGCTTCGGAATGTCCACCATTGGTCTCATATAAATGCTTTCTCCTTGCCTCCAACATTCCATTTTTAAGGAAGACTGACCTTTTTCAGCAAAGTTATAGCAGCTTTTCATATGGTACCTATCTTACAACTTGCCTAACCATCCTAGTTAAAAACAGAAAGCAAATGGGAAACAGTGTTTTGGTGGCATTCATTATACCAACATGTCTTCCAGTACTTTGAAAGGAGGATTCTGAGCATTGACTGCCATTAAAACTTGACCTGCATATTTGACAGCTCTGGAAACCCAGAACACTATTCTTAGGGAACTAAGAAATCTAGCAATATCCTGGCAGCTACCTAGGGAAAGAATCGATCTCCACTCTGAAGTAGCCCAAGGCCATAACCTGCTGTGCGCTGGTGCCAGGGTCTCTCTCCTCTCAGCTTGCTCAATTCTAAAATGCCTCTTATTCTCTGATACTAAGTTTGACCATGATACAACATACCAGGAAGCAAAGGTCCTTCAAACATGCAAAGAAATCTCATTTTGATTGTACTACTGTTAAACATAATTCCCCTCAATAAATTGGTTTTTTTTCTTGAGTTTGGGAATTTCTTATTAAGCATTTCAGAAGGACCCTGTGTCAGGATCCAGTAGACAAACACAGCTTGGTACAAATCAGAGAGTAAATTAGGATTATAAACATTGCTCAGTATTTGATATTAATCTGCCATCCATCCATTCATTGACTATACATTGATTAGATAAATAAGTAAAATAAAATGCAAAAAACTGCAATGCAAAAAAGTAAAATGCAAGAATATATGGTAAATTGATATTTTATAGTTTTGTTTGTGAGTTATCTTTCCAGCATCATATAACAACATAGTTAAAACTGGCATTTTTAAAATTCATTAATTCATTCACTTACACATCCATTCATTTATCAGTTTAACTGACAATTGGTTATTATTAATCACTTGTTATAAGTATAGGTTATAAAATATGAATGAATTATCTTTTCCCTCATGGATTAATGAACTAAATTCTTGATGTTGAAAACTTTGTAATCACTTAGGTTTATTACAAAAAAATTCATGTGAACTTTACCTCTAAAGGTAAAACACTGACATTTCCTTAAAACACTCTAGAAGGTTCTTGTGTGCATCTAGAAAGAAAAGCTCTTATGCTAAGAGGTGAACTGCATAACCAAAGAAGAAAACCCAGCAGTGTGTTTAAATGCCACTACAAGAATAAATGGAATCTGAATAATATGGGAAGGTGTAAAACTCAATCTTTGTAGGACACTGGCTAGAAAACAGTCCTACAGGTTCCATAAGGCTCCAAAATTAAAAATGATCATGGAATGAGGATGAAGAAAGAATTATAATATTACCATCAGCAAGCATATGTTTATATTTGAGTTCCACGAGTGATTTTCATCTACACAAAACGCTGCATTCCACAACAGGGTTCACATATCCGTGTGTGTCCCTGGAAAGGCTACTGACTTCCTTGACTCTTATTTCCACTTATACATCGAGGATAATAATAAATACCTCATAAGTGTTTAAAAAGAATAGAAAGAAAATATGACATGAACTAGCTCATTCATGCCATCATTCAGTCTGTTTGATTCTACCCCAGAAACTGCTTTTAAAAGTTTCTGGAGTGCTGAATGGATTAGGTGGGTATCTTATGATTGTTTAATGGCAGCAATACTAACATATATTTTATTTGTCTGTTTATTCATACATGTATTTATTTATTCATTCATTCATTTCTACTGTGGGATAGAGCAAACATTCTTTTGTTTGCTACATTAACCCACTCTCAGTAGTGATACTGACTGGTATAAAATGCTCATTAATCAGCACCAAGAAATCAAGATAGAATTTAAATTTATTGAGGAAAGAAAAATCCCAAAACTCCAATCTCTCTCCCAGGAGAGAGAAAGCATTCTCTTTACTGCTCCAACTAATCTTCAGAAAGCACCTCACTATTCTCCAGTTGAGTTTAGTCTTTTGTGAGAACAAAGAACTGTAAAACTTCTCTTGCAAGATGTCAAATACATGGGGCCTCACTGAAGGAAGAGAGATTTAGCATACAAGACTGTCAGGCAAATCACAGAGACTCTGGTCAGGATCATAACAGGTTGTCAGAAGAACTTTGACTCAGTCTTTGGCTCCTTGACTGGTTCTTGTCAAAAGGAAAATACTTAAGGTTGTCCAATTTATCTACCATTGAAAATGAGAAATATTCACCCATTTCAACCAGGGATGGGTTTTCTAAAGATGTGCCAGTCTTTCTGTGCCCTAGGTCAGAGTGCATCTGACTGTGAGTGGGTAAAATGGAGTGCAGAGGGAAGAAAGAACTCAAACTGGAACGGAACACTCCACCAGTGGACAGGGAGGACAGGTTATGGTGCACTGGGCAAAGCAAAGCATTAAAAGGGAGCAATATCTTGAGTATGGATATCTCAATTAATCATTGAAACAGTGCTCTATGATTCTTAGATTCATATCACACAATGGCTTGGCAGTGAAGTATAATTTCAGTCCCTACTAGAGAGCTATTATGCTGCCCTTGTGGGCTGGTTAATTCATTACTGGGCTCTCCGGTACCAATCTCACACACCAATTTGAAACAGAAAAGCCATCTATCCTGAGTAGTATGATTCCTCTAGAAATCGTAGCTATTCTTAAGAGTCAAGTTCGGGACATGATAATCGCAGCAGAATAATTCCAAATCCTCTATTCTAGAGTTTAATGGAAAAACTACTTTCTTATATTGAAGAAGGTACCAGACATAGAGTGTTTTAAAATGCCAGGTTCCTTTATTTTCCAGTATAACTGGATGAATTGACTTTGATTGGAATTCCACTTTGGAGTCTTCTCCCCTCCTCCTACCAAAGAACCCAGTGACTTACTTCATTGGCCAGAAACCTGAAAAGGAAAACCTGAGTCTTAAGGCTGAAAGCTCCATCTGTGCCTTCGGCCACTGACTTCCAGAAGAGGCAGCAAGGCTCCGGAAGAGGGGGACAAAAGCCCTGAAGCCATAACCCTTGGAAAATCAACCTATAAACAACGCAAACTCCTAACTGGGTTGATTTATAAAATTTTTACTTCTTTTTCAGACAACTTTTAAGGCAAAGTCAGTGTCTGTCGCCTTCTAAGAATGCCTTAACCAAATCACGCTTGCTTTGTTCCTAATGACAGTGTGAAGACAAATCCTAAATCTTAAGTTCTGAAACTTGACTCCATTGATTATGGCATACAGGTTCAATGTGGTGTTTCTGAAATAGATTGTGAAGAATTTGGGTAATTGTGTAAAGTTGGACAAATACCACAAGTTTTTGTTGTTGTTGTCTTTTTTTTGGTTGGTTGGTTGGTTGGTTTTTTGTTTTTGTTTTTGTTTTTGTTCCAAACTCCTAATTTAGATAGTAGAGCAATAACTGTCCTGGGATATTGAGATCACTATAAATGAAGACATGTAGGTCTTACAGTATGTTTTGACACTGTTCAACAGAAATAAGCTATCAATGTATTACTGCAGGCTTCCCAAGAATTCCCTCAGCAGATTATGTTTTGGAATTGGATATGGATCCTTCCGTAGCTTTTTAAGTGCTGTGCATTTGGACCATTACTTCTCTCTTAGCTTCAGTGTTCTTAAATGCAAAGCTAGAACAACAACAACAACAAAGCCAACATTGTACAATTGATGAAAACAAGCCCCAAACAGAATGCCTGGACTGTGCAGTCTTGTGGACATAGCATGAGCTCTATCCCCCCCAAACAAGAAGATGGTTAAGTAATTATGTCATTCTAAAGAAAGTTAGAACTATCCATTGTCACTCCCCCTGCCTTCTCCCCTAAAAAAAATCCAAAAGCAAAACTACAAAGGGTAGTTAAAACTAAGTTTATGTGCCAATCTGAATCTGAGGAGAGGAAGCTGGTGATGATGATGGCTGGGCTATGATCAGCAATTGCCACTTCAGTTCCCTGACTTACCACGAGTTCTCAGTGAGTGGATGAACGGCTCTGCCTACGAGGGACAGGAAATTGGAGTTTATAGCAATAAACACAGCGGGTGCCTGGCACCTGCCCTGAGAATGGCTACAGTTGAGGAATCCCTGCAGTTTACTTGGCCCAGGAAGCCTGTTAAGCCCCTGCTGGGACACACAATGGCAGACCATTGCCACCTAGGGGACCAAAATAGGAACCCAGTGTTTTTAACCTGAATCCCCAAGTCAAAAACCTCTCTACAGTATCTTCTGCCACTGGCTTCCAAAAAAGTTGCAAAGGCAGAAAAGAACAAACGCTATTTGCTGAGGAGGTGCAGACCCCAAACTAGTATATATGTGGGCTTGTGAGTGTATTTGTGTTATGTGTATACATATATTCATATACATACATATTGTGTGTATATATTGTCTATATATTATCTCTATATGTCTATACATATATATATATGGGGAAAAAGAACTAGCTAGCAAAATAATGTTATAATCATATACACAAAGATGTGGTGGAAAAGAAAAATATATGCTATATATTTGTAAACATCAATAAGTCAGACACTAGCATATAAAAGTAATGAGGCATAATGTGTTGATTCAAAATATAGAACATGTCATGTATATACAAATATATATGTAACATATTGACTAAACATAATCAGACTAATTGATCCAATTTCACATCATACAAGGGCCAGAATTAATATATCTGAGCATGGTTTGAAACACTGTTTGTGTGGGCTACAAGTAAAGATGGCCTCTGTAGTAAGACACAGAGAATGAATTCCTTGCCATAATCTCCCACTAGTGTTAAAGAATTTCAAAGCAGAGAATTGAAATATGAAAAGAATCCTTCAATATAAAATCATGGCTGACTATATTTGAGTATGAGGTCAGCAGTGATAACTCTAAATTATAATGTGTTTTCAGAACCTGACCCATAGTAGCTGCTGACAAAACATTTAAATAATGCCAGATAGTTTATTGAATCATTTAATTTTCAAATGTTTTAAACAATCAACATCAATAATTATGCTCAGTTTTCACCTGCTTATGAATCTTAATAATAATAAATCTGCCATTTAAATAATAATTTTTACTAATGTCACCACAATAATACTTTTTGCTTGTTATTAGTTGATTTATGATTTACAAAGACAGTTAATCAATTTTGTACAGTGTTTCTTAAACCTAGTAAATTATCCTGTCTAGGTTACTAAAGAATATTAAATAAATATTGAGTAGTTACTGAAGTTTCTTTCTTGCATAAATAACAGGACAAAGTTGTGGACCAAGAAAAAAGAAGTATCTTACTTTTCTTTCTTAAACTCGAATCTTCTTTTGATCTAACTTCATTTCTTTAGGTCTAATGGGTATTTTAAGTGAGAATCCTAAGTAGTTAACTGAATTGGAAAGTGGCTCAACCAGCAAAGTGCTTTCTAGCAAAACAAGGGGATCTGCTTTTTTTTTTTTTAACAGAGCTGAGGACCAAACCCAGGGCCCTGTGCTTGCTAGGCAAGCACTACCACTGAGCTAAATTCCCAACCCCTGGGGATCTGCTTTTTGAAGCTGAGGACCCATGGAAAATTCAAGTTATGATGGCTGTAATCTTATGTCTGTAATCTTAACAATAATAAGGTGAAGACAAGAGGACCTCTGAGGCTTACAGGATGAGATGGTGAGCCTTGGGTTTGATGAGAGACTCTGAATAGGCATAAGTAGGTAGAGAGGTTGAGGAGGACACCTGATATTGATTTCTGGCATTCACACATAAAAAAATACAGTCATGAAAACACACACACACACATGAATGTGTACACGCCACATATACACATGCACTGAAGAAAAGGAAGCATAATTAATCTACTTGGAAAATAGTTTAGTACTCTTATAAAGCAGATATTATGGTCATTTGATGTCTCAACTTTCCCAGGCTACCACTTCTTTACTTAAACATTAATTTAGCTGTGTCTATGACAGCATACCATAAAAGTGATTAAAGTTGTTTGTCAGTTGACTTTAAACAACAGATATTATTTCAGGTTATGCAATAAGTTTGATTCAGTGAGTTGTTTATTATTGGTTTTGTTACTTTTATTTTTGAATTTTCAAGTCAGGATTTCTTTGTATAGTCCTGGTTGTCCTGGAACTCACACTGTAGATTAGGCTGGCCTCAAACTCAGAGATCTGCCTGTCTCTGCCTCCCGAGTGCTGGGAGTAAAAATATGTACCACCTTTGCCTGGATGATTTAGTTAGTTTAAAGGCTTTAATAGCACAACTGAGGCCTTTATGAATAGGAAGATATTCCAGCTGTGGACAACAGCTTCAGAACATCCCTCTACCCTTTCTGACAGTCTGTCTTATCAAATTTGGACCATTCTAAGCAGCCCCACAATATTATAAGATGATTAGTTGCAGTGCATATCTTAACATGTGTCTATTATTAGTTCTACTTTTATGGTTGTAGAGAAAATAATCAGTTGAATGAGAGAGGGGTTATCAGAAAAATAGAGAAAGCAGAAATGTATTTTTTGGGTTAGAATCTATACCACGGCATTTTAAATTTCATCATTGACTTCATTCTCTTTCTTGCAAGCAACAATAAAATGTAGATTTTTCTGAATGGAGCAAGAGCATTAACTATTCCTATGAAGACCTTCTTTATGAGGGATTTCTGTTCCTGCATGAGCAACAAAGAAAGTGGAAACCACAAGGGAGAAGCTCCAGATCAAGGGAAGGGAAGAAGCAAGCAATGTTTCATCTTTACTCGTAAATGCCACTGGGCTATCTCCCTTTTCTCTAGAACAAACAGCAGCCCAGTCAGAACCAATATTCTCCATCCATGTATCATCATTAGAGTCCTGCTCATTATAATTTTGCCTTCTCCCAAGAGTTAAGACTTGCCCAGAATATTCACCTCATAAGATTTTATTATGGAAAGGATAGAGGCTCTACAGTGGCCTTCCACTCTTGAGAAAAGTCTACAAACTCAAGCAATAAGAATTGGGATGAAATACCTGATAATTTTTTACAATACCAATAAATATATGTACAAATGTGACTTATGAAAGAGAAAGGAAGAAAAAGCTAGTCTATATATGAAGTTAGTCTCTATCCATTTCAGTCTATCAAAAGCAAGTATGGTTATATAATTTAATATGGTAACCGATTCAGAGTTTCAAGCTCTCAAGAGGTCTCCAAATATATCCGAGGATTTTCAGGTGTTTCTCTAGATATGGTTGCTTTATTGTTTCTGTAATTCAGATTTCTGTGACTAAGAAACAAATAAACCGATTCTGAGCAGAAAAGATCAAGATAAGCACCCACGAGGTCACATGGGTTATATATTCTTTTATACGTAAACCCTATACAATCATCTTGTTCTCTTGTTTATCCAGGAGGTACCTCACATTATAATTATTTAAGAATTGATCCTGCTTGCAAGATATGCTAGGTAATGGTGGCACAAAGCTAGTGAGAGTGGTCAACTACCTGACACTGCTTGGATAACCAAAAAACAAAGAATAGACAGCCCAGGGACCTAGGCTGACACCAAATACTACAGATTTTAAAAAGTAAGTGATAAAATAACTCTTAATGACATTGTGCTATGTCCATAAATCAGTGCCTTGCTTAGCCATCACCAGAGAAGATTCCTCCTGTAGCAGATAGGAACAAATGCAAATTCCCATAGCCAGACACTATACAGAGAGTAAGAGACCTTGGAACACTCAGTCCTAAATGGGATATCTCCATCAAATCCCTCCCCATGGGACTCTAAGAACCCCATAGAAGAGGAGGCAGAAAGAATGTAAGTGCCTAAAGGGATGGAGGATATCAAGAAAATGAGGCCCTCTAAGTCAAGAGAATGTCATGGCCTACATGGGCCTGCATCAGTTGAAGGACTAGAGCCAAAGAATGAGCAGAAACATGCTCCCATCCATAATTCAGAAGCAATTTCCAGCTGATAACTACTTGCAAATGAAAATTTAGTTTCATCAAAGGGGAGTCTCACTGCGGGAAACAACAGTACTCTTAAGGGTCAGCTGTGTGCTCACCAATAGATGGCCAACAGAAAATGGACTTGAGTCCAGTGTCTCTGGAGGGTCCTTGTCTCCTAATGCCATGTCACGGATAGTCTTTTATTTTTATTTTTATTTTTATTTTAATCTTATATATATTTTTCTCTATTTCTTACCCTATAGATCCTTTGTGTATGTACTATGGCTTCCAGTTTATTGCTTTTATGAGACTTTTGAGTGTGAGAATGAGTGGGACTCTGTTTCTTATGTCATTCTCTTGGGCTCTTTTCTTTCTGTTTGTCTTGTCTAAATAGTTTTTGTTTTATCTCATTATATTTTCTTATCTTCAGAAACCTCAATTATCCCATGTTAAATGTCTCCTCAAAGTAGACACATTTCTATTTTTAAGGGGATAAGTAAAAATTAACAGAAACATTCCATCAGGCACAAGATACTGGCAGTTTCTACTTAAAGAGAAATACTGTTGCCTAGCATATTAAAAAACAAATTGGATTTACCTATCAAAAAATAATCTTATGGATATAGTATCTCGTTATGTAGGCTAATAACTATTTAATTAAAACATGAATTTACAGATTCCTGACATCATTTTTATTTGAATCTTGAGCTAAGGTCCTTTCTTGCCTAGATTACTGTAAAATGAACTGAGGGCATTGCCAATCGCATGCTATGCCCATAATAAAAAGACTGAAGATGAGAGTACACAGTAGAGTCACATTTAAGAACTGCCTTGTTTATTTCAGAGTATGGCTACATGAATCATCTCCTGGTTGCACAGTAAAATTCCCATTAGTTATTCTATAAAATTACATGGTGCTTTACCTCCAGAGATCTCAAAGTTCTTTTCTGTATCCATTTGTCAATAGTCCAATGCTAGTGATCCTGCTGTTACTCAGAGGAGTCTATTCTAGCATTCTTTCTGTGGAAGCCTTTCATAAGCCTTATGACAACCCAAGGTAAGAAGCATCAATAATAACTCCAATGTTCTTTTGCCAAGTGCTTACTTAGCTAACAAGCAACATGTATATGAAAAGAACAGAGATTGCTTTGAAAGGATTGCAAACTCAGGGATAATATATTTACATCCTTCTGAAATCTACTCAAGTTTTCACTCAAGGACTTAGTTAATCACATTGGGCACTTAGTGCCAACTACAATATATTCAGTAAAGATTAAGTATAAGCTATAGCACATATGGTAATCCAACCATTTATTAGTTATTGGGACTTAGAACAAACATTTATCTTTTCAACTCTTCTACTTTTTTATTAAAAGGATAATTTCCATATCTATATGTTAGGATTAATGAGTCAAGACACATGAAAGCATTTAAAATGGTGTTTATGCAATATAAATTATTACTTTAAAAATCATCTTTAGAATTTAAAAATACTAAGGATGATAGTGGTGTATCATGTATTTTCCTACATAGTTAATAAACTAGGTAAAAACAATACTCATGTCTAATAAGTTATGGTTAGATTCCTCTAGGACAAAGTTTTTCTTAGTATAATCCATAATTTAGGGCCAATCTAAAGAGTATTGAAGGCAGACTCAGAGTCTTAAAGTTTGCATTTGAAGTCCTAGTGACTTTTGTCTTACTGTGATAAAACATTCACCAAAAACGAACTGGGGAAGAAAGAATTTATTTTAGCTTACAGGTTATAGTCTATCATCAAGGGAAACACAAGCAGGAACTTAAGGCAGGAACCTGGAGGCAGTGAAGAAAAGATTGCAAAGGAAAGTGACTCGCTGGCTTGCCCAGCTACCTTTCTTATACAACCCAGGCATGCTGGCCCTGGGATGGCACTGGAAAGCTGTTTTCCACAGTGAGATATACCCTCCTACATCAGTCAGCAGTCCAGAAAATGCCCCTACATACATGCTCACAGGCTATCTGGTAAAGGGCACTCCTCCACTGACTTCTCTTTCCTAGGTATGACTGGTGCCCAGATGACAAAAACTCATCAGTTCGAACACAATAGGACAAATCAAGTAAAAATTAAGTAAGTTTATAACTGTCTCTTCTTAGAAAGCAATGGGTCATAAAAAAAAAAAAAAAAACTATCAAACTTGTACCAACCAAAACATTTCATCCCTATTGGCTAGCATTCACAGAGATAGAAGGTTACATGTAAGTTACAGTAGAAAAAAAGGCATCAGCAGTCTTATCCAGCCATGAACTGTACAATATATCATGAAGACTGGTATGGCAAGATATAGTCACTTACCTGTAATATGTAATAATGGCAGATATGTTATAGAAGTAGCCAACCACATTGAAATTTTATTTAAAGTTCATACTACACAATAGGATCCATGCTTGGTACCATTAATCAGGCTAAAAACTTCATGCCTTGCTAGATCGTAGGTCTTAGCAAAGAACCCACTATCATTATTCTGCTAAATGGACATTGCAATAAACTACCCCTATATTTTAACTTTATACCCATAGGTTTGTACATCTTTGAACACTCATCAGAAAAGTTTTATGCATTAGATGGTGATTAATACAAAGACCTGCTGTGTGTCAGTGTTCAGTGAGCAAGAGGCTGGAGAGTGTTCAACTTAAGTGAAATATCTATATTACAAATCCTTCCCATAAGGCTCAGTGATTATCATAAAAAAGGGGGCTTAGAAACATTGTAAGAACCTTCAGAAGCAATAGATTTCTGTAGCAAAACAGTACATGCCTGACATAACAGCACAGGTTTGCACATGAACAGGCAGTGAATGGGACAGCAGCCACATGACTTGCACAAGATCAAGCCAACCAAATTACAAGCATGAATAAGGGCTGGGGTTCGTGAAGGTGCACCCTTATTTAAGGATCTATTGGCAATTGGTATCTGGTTGTGAAGGAGTCAGTTTTCTTTAAGGATACAGGCCCTGGGGATTTAACCATGATCCAACAGGTTGTCACACACCTATAAATAATGCTAAATGAGGAATGGGGTTTGGAGTTGAATGGGAAAAGTAGGGGGTTAGAGAAATAACTGGGAAGGAGACAATAGGTGGTAGATAAGAAATATATTTGAACTGGACTAATCTATGACAGGAACACCATTAAGTTGGAGAATATATGATTAAGGGAGAAACGTAAGCACATCCACCAGCGATCTGTTAGCATATATCTCAGGGTTTCACAATAAAGAAAATTGGTTTTATTTATCCCATTAATCAGAGTGCCATGAAAAAATACTTTGTTGCTTTCAAGGGCAAGGCCACAATAGTCTGAAGCCCCCCCACCACCACCAATCCCTTGTCTCTTAAAACTCCACGTCATTTTCCATTACTGTCACAACATGGAACAAATTTTAACATGTGGACCACTGGCAACATTAACACCATGTCTAAGGTAGGACACAACACAAAACATTATTGCCGAGTCTCCATCTGTGAGAATCTTCCATATAAAGATGACTGGATGATAGAAAAAAAGTTCAAAAATTAAAAATGAATAAAACATGGTATAGCAGAAGTTTAAGGAATCATGCTGGTGGGATTCTTTTTCCATGGCCATGTATTAAAAGCCCCCCCCCCATGTCCCAGACACTATATTAATTTCTAGGGACACAACAGAGAAAAGACTCCACTGTTACTGTTTTCGCAAACATTATAATGTGCTTTGGAAAGCAGAGTAGAAAGTGAAAACTACAAAAGGAGGTGTGGGGTGCTGCTAAGGAAAACTGTCAACCACAACAGGGCAGTTTTATCACTAAGAAACTTGCTTGGAAATTGCTGGAAAAGTATAATTCACAAAGAATCACAGGTGGATACATTTCTTCTCTTGAGAGCAAAGCTATTTTATTGTGGAAATTTCAGTGATAAAACTGGACATGTTAATAGCTTTAAGAATAAAAGTGTAAAACTAAATGCACCTTTGAACAAATCCAGCATTTGAAAAAAATGTGGACTTCCTTTAAGCTGAATGGTCTTTCCTTCTCTTTCCCCCCTCCCCAGTGTTATGGATATATACTCTCCTAGGCATTTATATGTCTCCTCTATCCTTGTATCTCAACTTCAACACATTGCTCATAGCTCATGTTCAGTGAGGTAAATTATGAACACTACTTAGTGTCATGCAATGCTATACCAATAAAGTTTCTCAATGGCCTGCTGAAGGATTTTCTCCTTGTGTGGTACTCATTACTAAAGGCTGTGCAAGTCCTGTGGAAGATCTAGTCTTTTCTGAGGCATCCTCATAATTCACAGGACCTTTAAGCACAGTTGGATAGGTTGTGTTAAACCTAAACCCCCTCAGGTGAGCTGCAGGTAGACTCTAGAGTCTACACTACTTTTCCTTTTTAAGTCATAATGCAAGGTACAGTTTTTAAAGAAAACTGCGGGGCACTTCTCAATTCATGTAGTGGTCTTGATGGTACAAAGTGTTGGTATCTCTCACGGAACACATTATAATTTAAATAGGAACAATAAAGAAATAAAATGGAACAAAGCAGAATCTACAGAGCCAAGGTTTCAATCAACAGTGTTTTGTTTTACAGATAGGAATATCAGTAGAGATCTGGGGGTGCTTTGCATAAAAGGGAGAAGATAAATAATATGGTCTCCAAATATTAACCAACGTGAGACCAAGCATTTCTATTTACTGTCTGGAATTTCTGGGACGTGCAGAGCTTCTAAATTCTTCCCAAATTGCTATTAACAAAATGAGCTTTTATTTATTTGCAGAGAAGTTTATTTTGATAGAATTCTTGTACTAGAAATTGTGGTGTTTGTAGCCATGCCGGGTGCAGTTGCTAACAGAGGAAACCATTATAATCTCAGTGCAAATGCCACTGCACCCATGAATGATTATTTTAATACTGTGTTATTTAGAATACATTTCATTTACTTTAAAAACCACAGTTCTGAAATCATTCTGATTTTAAAAAACCTGGCCTGGTGCCTGAACCTCATAAGCACTTAGTTATTAAATGCCATTAGCAACATCAGGGAAAGCCAGGCAGTTCACAGAAAGGGGAGCTACAGGAAAACATTCAGAAGACACCTTCAGACCAGAAATGGAGACTGAATAACCTGAAGCTTTGAGCAAAATCCGTGGTCATAACAATGATAAAGACAATTACTACCCACTGAGCCTTTAGAAATTCCCAGACACGCCTCCTAAGCACACCACCATCTTATTCCTCAGAACAAAGAAACAAAGAGGCGTCTTCATTAAACTTCAAATTGAACCTTCATGGTCACTTTGAATCCAAATAAAGTATCCTTCAAGGCATGCATGTCTTCCTCATGTTAGCACCCCCATTCACAGATACCTATTTCTCATGTTAGCACCCCCATTCACAGATACCTATTTTTAAGTAGCTACAACTCAGAGTTCCAAAAAGCAATCAGCTGTTCATAGGTGAACACAGAGAAGGCTAAAGCTTACTGACAATACTGCTATCTATATCTCCAGTCCCTCCCTCCAAAACAAACCAGAAAATATTAAAAATACATTCTGGTCTACCTCTCTGTCAGGTTAAATGGAAACTTCCTGGCTGTGGTTTTAATTGGAAATGGAACCTTTCCCTTGCTGTCCAAATTTATTACAGTTACACATCACCCCCAGATTTTCATCTAAGAGACAAGTCATTCCAGCGATGATAGATGAGGCAGTGTTTATATATCATCTTGCAAAGTAAGCAGAGGGACTTCCAGTTAAATAGCTCTACACGGCTATAGAGAGACTCCTGTAATGAAAGACAGTGAATCTGGAAAATAATTATGTGTGGCTAATTACTAATTATAATTTAAAAACTGTAAATTTTGAATTTTAAAACTGTAAGAAATATATATACATATATATATAATGTCCTAGAACCCCTTTCCATTCAGATGGTCAGTTCTGAAGGGACACTCTTTTTTTTTTAAGTATAGAATAGAGTTTATTTGGGGCCTGGGGAGGGGAGTTAATGGGGTAGTAGAGGCAGAGAAAGGCAGAGAGAAGTAGAGGCCGGCCATGACTACATGGAGATAGGGCAGAAGGGAAGGGGAAAGCGAAGAGCCCAAGAGGGCAAGAGAAGGGGAAAGAAGAGAGTAAGAAGAGAGTAGGAGCTGAAGGGACACTCTTAAAACATGTAGTCCCTGTATGAAGACCCAGATAAAGTTTGCACGTGGCTGGGCTACATAGATGTGCAGCTGTCCCAGTATCACCCTTCTTGCCTGTTCACTTACCATGATGAATATTTATTAGAGATGCTATACAACCTCCAAGTGATTTACTGTTAAATAATTTAAACATATGAAAAAAAAATCAATAGTCGTGGTTCATACAGTTTTATCAAGAATTCTGAGTTGACTGTGCTTTCTGTGAGAGTTCATGAGCTCTGGCTACGAGTGGCTCCCAGAGTTAAGGAGATACATGAAACATAATTTTCTCTATGTATCGAACGGCATAACAGGGAGCAGCATATATGCAAAGGATGCAGAACAAAGCAGACTCGTTTGTTAAGGAATACACAATAAGGTACAATACATGATGAAATAGGCCTGGTCTCTAACACAACACACTAGGTTCAGGGTGCATACTTTAGGAAAACAAAGCAAAACTAAAATCTCTCCAATATACACCAAAGGTCTGGTAAAGGTCTTCTGTATATGTGTGAGTGTGTTGGAGGTGAGGGGAGGAACTGAATGGTTTATAACTGTTAGGAGTAAAGGAGCTAAAAACTTAAAAAGGAAACTTCTTAAATTCCTACAGACAAGTATAATACACACATACACTCACATACACAAACACACAAATGTACATATGCTCTTATGTAGTGGAGTTGATAATAAATGTTGTTCATAATAAATGTTATTACCATGTCATTATGTTAGTAATAAATGTTAGTATGATCAAACTAGATTGTATAGATACCTGCATAATTTAAAATATAATGTAGAATGACAAAATTCAAGTTATTTAGACAGATTTTCAAAATCCAATATTAAGACTATATATTGTTTTTAAATATGTAAGCTCAGTACAAAATGTATAACATCGTTGATTAGGAAGAAATACCAAATCAAGACAAGAATTTTCTTTTGATAAAGGACAGACATGAGGAATAAATCAAAGGTAGGCACTAACTAGATAAACTCCAGCTCAGTCTATCATTTCTAGTTTTCTAATCTAGAAAACCAAACAAGCAGTATGCTATCACTGCGAATTTTAAGTGGTGTTTGCACATGTGCTGATATTATTGGCTAGTTTTTTTTTAATTTAAAAATAAAGTGTTCATGATATTTTAAGATTAAGTACCTTCAAATGTTAAGGACTCACAGAACAGCTAGTCTGTTCCAATAAGCAGATGTGTATTAAATAATAATTTTAGATATAGTTACATTACCAACCCTATCTTTTAATTTACTTCATTTCTTTAACATATGTTTTTTAAAGCCATACAAAACACAATTCCTGCCCTTAGGAATATATATTCTAGAAAAGAAAAATTGGTCAATCTATGACAAAATAAGTAGTTAGCTGTATCTGGACTGACATCAGTCAGAGGTAAAAAACCAAAGAATAGCCTCCAACCATCTGTCCGATTGACTGCGTTGTCCTGACTATTAAATGTTTTTAATCAAATTCTGCAAGAAACAGTGAAAAAAAATAAAGCATGCTTGGGAACTGGTAAAGGATGCCAGTTAGAGAGGAGGATGGGACAGGCTTCTTCGAAACTGACCTGACTTAATTGTGAGAAGCTGCTGTGGGAAGATGCTTAGAATGCAAAACCCATGGGCGCTTCATCCTGAACATACCAGATCCCCTGTAATCTTGAAAGCCGAGCAAGCATCAATCTGATTGTAGGATGGGACAATGTCTTCTTCGGAGCTCCAATGTTCTGGGACCACTGGAGCTGAATTACATCCCAGGATGTAGTTTGGGGTTCGGGCAGGGTCAAGTGGGTCATCTGCCAATGCTGCCCTGTGTCCCTAGATACCAGGCCCATCACAGAGGCAGAAATGAACTGTTATGTGAGACTTAAGGAGAGGTTAGTGTGAAAAGGCCTGGCGAGGGGGGACCAGCACTGTAGAGGGAGAGCTCTGGGAGGTTTCGTAGAACCTTACAGGCAGTGGAAGCAGGCTAGGTCTCTTTTAGAATGAGTACAGTGTTAAAGGACAAAACAGAATCAGGAAGGGATCAAAAGAATCAAATTTTTAAAGTTGCAGTCATCCCTCTACATCTGTGGGAACTGGTTCTAGGATTCTCTGTAGGTGCCAAAGTCTACGGTTGCTTACATCCACTATATGAAATGGTGTATTGGAACTATTCACAGTTCTCTGTGTATTTAAATCAGCTTTTGATTAGCCACTACCATGTGATACTATGGAGGTAAGTGTTCTACACTATTACTTAGGGAATAATGATGTGAACATATCTGTACATATTTAGGACAGACAAGATCTTTGACAAGTTCCTTTTTTAAAATTCCAATTGGTTGGTCATTTAGATACACAATCTTAAACTATGGAGAGACAAATATACATAAAACACACATTTATATATAATATCACATATCATGGCATATTACAAAATGTGTATAATTGTGTTAATAGAAGTAGGGATAAAAACTACTGTGGAGGATAATTTAGAGATAACCACAAGGTTCATTCTAACCCTGAAGTTTGGTTGAGACTAGTTCTTGACACCAGGAAAGGTGAAAAATGGCTATACTCGCAATATCTCTTGAAGCTTTCGCTAACAGGTCCTGCTGGTATTAGAGAGGGGTTGAGGAGGATTCCTAGACTGTTTACTCTGAGCAGTAGATGAATATAAGCTGCCATTTACAGATAGGGAACAAATGGAAGCAGAATCAATTTGGGGAGAAAAAAAATTCAAGACTTCTATAAGAAACCTGTTAGACTTTAAATATCAAGCAGAACTTCCAAACAGAGATACCATGTTGGCAGTCTGCTCTAGGACACTGGTTCTTCTTGAGACTGTAAAACAAACAGAAACATCGGGCCAACCACTTTTCTCAACACCTCGCCCGCAGTGAGAGATGTTGCTAACTAGTCAACAATTGCTGACTTATTATTCTGGTGCGAGATGGTGTGAGTACTGTGTGTTCTTAGCTTTCTGTGTTTTCTAACAGCCAATTTCCATTTTTATGAACACGTTAATGGAAAAGAAAGCAAGAATGGAAACAAACACTGTTGATTGGCTCTCTTATCCCCGAACAAAGACTCTCATCACATTATGTGTGTTTCCAACATTCAGTGCCCTCTGTTTACGGAATCCAATTTTCTAAGTTTATTTCAGATAAAAAAAAAGGCCTTTTAAATAATAAAATCATAGCATTGTAACTCACAGTCCACATCATAAATGTAATTTTAAAAGGGGGTTCATAGTGGCTCTATCAAATACGCTACAAATAAAATTAATAGGGAATTAAATAGTTTAGAGGCAGACACAAGTGTCAAGTCGGGGTGCCCGCATTTATTGCATTCCTACTCCCCAGATGCAAAAAAAATTGCTTAGCTTCATGTTTCCCTCACTTTACCTGGTAAACAAGGATAAAGACAGGATTGAAGATTACAGGAACAAGCCCCAGTAAGTGTATTATACAAAGCTATGCTCCAAGAAGTTCTCTATCAAATCAAGATCAGCTACATGTCATATTTGTAAAATGTGCTATACATATCACAGTGTAGCAGCCACTTAAAAAGCACCAACTCTCATGATGGCTAAGCACAGCATTGTTGTGAGCCAGATAATACTCATATTAATACGAATATCTTATATAAGAGACTCTGTCAAAACTTTGGAGTGAAAATCCATTTCACCTAGTCAATATATACACAAACAATCTTGGATTAAAAGATAGGTCATTAGCTGATTTTATCTGCATCATGCACAGGCCTTTACTGTAACAAGTATAGAATCAGCTGGATTCTCTTCTCCGGATACAGAGACTTCAAATCGGCCACAGTTTAAATGGCCATATTCTACCTAATGGATCAAGCAAGTCACAGCTTTTGAAGTCACTTGTAAAAAGAATGAGGAACACTACTGTAAATTTTAAATGACCTATAGACCTCAGCTCTCCATGTCTGGTAGACAATATTTACTTTTAAACATCCTACATTCTTGTCATCTAGCACCTATAAGCGCCCTAAAATATCTTTGAAATACAGAATCCTTCCTCTGGGATGGGCCGTGGTCTTCTCAGCTGGCTTCATCTTCCTCACACTGACTTGATCTTTTCTACCAAAGTACTGATTCTCCCTCAGACAGATCAACACCCAGGAACTGCAACCAAGCTGAAACATAGAATTAACTTGGAGAACCTACGTGGAAGTGTATTTGATCTCTTCATTTTATCATTTCCAAGAAAGAACAAGATCAACAGCAAAGGAACAAAAAGTTCCATGAGAAGGTAGAAAATGATTGGCTGACATGACCTGATGATAATGTCATCAGCTGGACCTCGGTGGACACTGACCTTCTGGAAGAAAAGGCCTTTTTCTTTGTACAGGAGCAACACTCAGCTCAACTCTTCATTTAATATTTTAGAAGTCAGCTTCAAAGTAGGTCAAAAAATGAAAACCAATTCTGGTTTCTTTCTCAGCTCATGCCTTTAATTTCCATGGACTAGACACTATGTGAATCTGTCTTTTCCCAGCAAGAGGAGAGGGAAATGACCACCTGCCAATCTCAGGAACTTATTTCCAAATATGATGCTTGTGAAACTTTTGGCATTTCCCCCAAAGTGTATGAAAAGAAATTCTGAAAGTTAAAAAGAAAAATATCGCTTGAAAAAAAAAAAAAGATCTGTATTCCCATTGGTCTGGCAAATTAAAACCTAAACAAATTTCACACCAGCAGCTTCATACAAAGAATATGTTGTTGTTTGCAATCGCTTCCAACAACGCAGATTCTAGAAGAAAATAAATTCTTTGCTTAAGGAAAATATCAACTTTGCAAAGTTTCTACATTATAAACCCAGGAGACATAGATGGGGGCTCTTAAAAGTATCTTTGCTACCCCAGAAATGTGGATGCCTGCCATCAAAATCCAAGGCAGAAATTCAGGGTATTTCTAGATTGAAAAGCATGGAAAAATCCCTGAAGCAAAGTCTTGCCTTCAGGCAAAAAGGATGCTCACACTTGGAACTGAATAACAAAACTGAAGTTGTGCATGGAAAGGCTCATGTTTATATGTGTATATACATACACTCTTTTAAATTGGTGCCTTCTGGAGGAAAAAAACAATAAAATTACAAGCAACAAAACTACCATAGGTAGAAGTGAAGACATGCAATGGACAAAAAAAACTCAGGCACCAGCCTTCACACTAGGGAAAGAAAGGCAATAAATGCAAATTTAACATAACAAAGTGCCACTCCTCCCCAAAATATGTCCTTATCTCAGGGTGAAATTTTAAACATTCTTTTTTTTTATTCGATATATTTTTTATTTACATTTCAAATGATTTCCCCTTTTCTGGCCCTCCACTCCCCGAAAGTCACATGAGCCCCCTTTCCTCCCCCTGTTCTCCCACCCACCCCTTCCCACTTCCCTGTTCGGGTTTTGCCTTATACTGCTACACTGAATCTTTCCAGAACAAGGGGCCACTCCTCTGTTCTTCTTGTACCTCATTTGATGTGTGGATTATGTTTTGGGTATTCCAGTTTTCTAGGTTAATATCCACTTATTAGTGAGTGCATACCATGATTGATCTTTTGAGTCTGGGTTACCTCACTTAGTATGATGTTCTCCAGCTCCATCCATTTGCCTAAGAATTTCATGAATTCATTGTTTCTAATGGCTGAATAGTACTCCATTGTGTATGTAGCCCACATTTTTTGCATCCATTCTTCTGTTGAGGGATACCTGGGTTCTTTCCAGCTTCTGGCTATTATAAATAGGGCTGCTATGAACATAGTGGAGCATGCATCCTTATTACATGCTGGGGAATCCTCTGGGTATATGCCCAGGAGTGGTATAGCAGGATCTTCTGGAAGTGAGGTGCCCAGTTTTCTGAGGAACCGCCAGACTGATTTCCAGAGTGGTTGTACCAATTTGCAACCCCACCAGCAGTGGAGGAGTGTTCCTCTTTCTCCACATCCTTGCCAACATCTGCTGTCTCCTGAATTTTTAATCTTAGCCATTCTGACTGGTGTAAGGTGAAATCTCAGGGTTGAAATGTGGATAATTTGACCCACATTTTCTTAGCTAATTGTATCTCCTTTTTTTCCTATGCAAAAGCCTTGTAATAAAAAATTGCCAAAATATTTTCAAATATTATTAAGGCTCTGATGATTTGTACATTTTCATAGCATATGAATAATATTGATGATGGTCTGTAAATAATGTTCTGGTGGGCAATTTACCAACAATGTCAAGAGTCTTCAGGTATCAAAATCCAACCACCTAAATTTCCATAACTAAAAGGATCAATGAAAAAAATCCATAGAGTCAAAATGCTTCACAATGGTATGTATAAAATTATAATGTTGAGTTAAAATAAGAACTTATGCAATGATATATACAATATTTTCATAAGTGTTTAAACATATAAGCAAGTTATAAGACCAATACTACCACACATATTCTGGGGCTTACATTCAGGATAAGAAATAGCATAGCACACCAAAAGGCTAAATCCTATATCATAAAACTTCTGTTCTGGCTATGATATGGATAAGGTATGTT
This sequence comes from Apodemus sylvaticus, assembly GCF_947179515.1. Classification (NCBI taxonomy): domain Eukaryota; kingdom Metazoa; phylum Chordata; class Mammalia; order Rodentia; family Muridae; genus Apodemus; species Apodemus sylvaticus. The sequence continues at coordinate 53,375,301 of NC_067475.1, read as the reverse complement.
TACTGAATTCTTATATAAAATGTGGTTATCATTGTGGGTCAGTTTAAAGCCACAGACTCACAGTGTACGTGGCATGGTTTATTTGTCTTCAGGATTTTGTTTGCGAAATGGTCTCCAGGCTTAATTCTGGATATTCAAACTCATTTTGCTGCTACCTTTGTGGGATCCTGAAGTCCAGCAAAATGGAGCAAGGCTCGGGGACAAGGACCTGCCTGATTCCCAGAACCCTTCCTTTCTCATGACTGACAAGCAGATTGCCTCTCCAGTGAGTAACCATTCCATCCTTGAGAACACAGGAAGATGGCCCTTCCTCTTGATTTCAACCCAAGACACACAGATACACTTTCATTCAACCCTGAAGTCTCAGTCTGTGGAAGACAGGTCTCTTAAGTTAAACTGTACTGTTCTGATGAGCATAGGAACATGAGTTTTTCTAGGTAGGAAGATACACTATGGCAAAGCTATATAATGGAGTATCCAGATCTGTTACAATCACAGTTTGAAGAGTGGATGACAACCAAATGATGAAAGTATAATACATAAAAATAAAGGGCAAAAAATAGATAAGATATGATTTCAATTTTATAAGGTAAAACACATAAAATATCTAAGGAGAGACACCTAGAATTTTTTCCAAAGGGATTTCAGTATTATATGTTATATTTTAGTGCCTCTTCCAAATTACCTGTGGTATCTAACAATCATTCATCTCATTTTTTTAGTGGTCCTGGGAATGAATTCAAGGCTTTGTACACTGTAAGAAAGCAATCCACCTCTGAGCTACATCTTCAGCCCTCCTCCTACTTGTGAAGTAGCACAAGGTGACTTTCATTGCTCATGTGTCCTGAAGGATATGAGATATCCTCTTGTTATTTACCTGGTCACCAGACTGTCATTCAAATGCAACAGGAACGATCTCCTCCAGGCAGCTTTTCTTCCATTTTCTATTCTGATAGAGTTAAACATTACACATTTAGCTACTAAACAGTGTTTTCTAAGTAGTTCTTTGACACTGTGGGAAATTACATTCTGCCTTTAACTTCTGTTCATCTCTGTCTTCTCTTCCCCTGGCTCCACACATATTACATTGTGTCCATACCAGTCCTTGCAAATAGCCTCCAACTAGGGCTTGATGTAATTCTCACCACTACCACTAGGGATCGCATGGGCTGTTTGTGCTTCTTACTGCCTCTGCACCTAGGGATCTGCAATAATATGGGAATTACAACTAAGACAAGAGCACTTAGACACATAGTAAATACGAACTAAGTGTGGGGTCGCGGGGCCAGATGACGCAGTGGGTAAGAACTTGCTGAGCAAGCCTGAGGACCTTTGTTTAATCCCAAGGACCCATGGTGGAAGGACAGACTCAGTCCTCAAAGTTTCTCCTTAGACCGCCACAGGTATGCCCCCCATGTGTTCCCCCCATGAATAGTATTAACAATACTAAATAAATAAACTTATTTTTTCTGAAAAATAAATCCTATTATGTAACAGTAAATAACATGCAATTGTATTAGTTTTGCTATCCTGGCCATAATCATTACAGTCTCTTCCTCACGACCTACTCTATCCCCAAAACTATGGCTGCCATACCAAACCAAGGCAGCTTCAACTCAAGTGCAGAAGTTCCTTTCCTATCAGGTTGCCAGGCTTAAGTCCACTATAGATGCTATAAGGACCTAATGGGAAGAGCTATGAACCATGTAGAATACATTAGACTTGATGCCTTGCATAAAAAGGAGCTGCTGTGAGCTCCTCAGAAAGAGGTTATTTGATGAAGTGATTTCTCAGAAATACTCTTATCTGTGGAACTTAATCATTTCAACATGAATTAGGCATTCCAGACAAAAAAGTCTAAATATTAAACTAATAACCAAGAAGTGTTAATGAAAAACAAAGCTGTTTTTTTTTTAAAAAGCAAACCTTCATTCTGCCATAATTTAAGGGGTAAATCAGTTTAAATGAAAGAGTCACTGTTGTTCATTGACTTATCAAATTATGAAAAGATCTTATTTTGGAAAGTTGATATTAATCCTTTTGTACTGAAAAATGTGATTTAGTTTACCAAATTACTTCCTCAAAGGTCACCTGATAGTCACCATATGGGAACCTGAGAAGCTATCAAATCAGAAACTTAAGCTAAGGATAGCCCTGAACTGCTTGCCTCACTGGTTCCTTTGAAGACATAAAAGTTTCCTATTACTTTTATAAATGTTCTTTGACTTTAATGAAATATGTTTCATCCACAGTACTTACAATTATTTTTTTTAATAGGAGTATATCTGGAAATCACACAATATGGAATGATCATTAACAGACCTGTTAGGGTCCTTGAATGAATGCCTACCGAGAACACAGGCACACATTAGTAAATTTTCTCAAGAAAAAATCCATTTCCATTTCAAGGTCTGACATTTTATTGAGAAAAATTATGCCCTTTCTTTTAATTATTCCAGTAAACATAATGAGGGTGTCGCTAAGTACACCTCAGAGGACTTTATTTTCCCCATTTTTTAGTCATACGAGTGTATTTGTAATTAAGGGCATGCTGCATTAATGATGCCGCAAGTCTCCGTGGTAAACGTTTAATGTCCACCTCATAACATTATGCCAAGATTACATGCACAAAAGACTTTTTAATAATCTTTGTTTTCTCATTCAGCGTTGATTGGCTCTGGCATCCACAGCAGCACTCGGGGCTCCGGTTTCCACAGCCATCAGCACTTCTGCCCTGTAAATTGTTCAACTGTGCATGGCATCTTTCATCTGTAGGCTTCCTTTCGGGGCTTCTGTTTAAGTTATACAGAAAATTGGCTGCAAGCTGGAGATAATTGCAGATAATTTTTCCATTTTTAAGCCACTGGGGTGTTGCCTGGGGGGACATGACAGCTATGTTTATCTAAACACAAAGACCAAGTCACAGCTCTGTGTTGTCGCTTCAGCTTGGCACACAGGGATCAGGTGATCCTATCTGCTCCTTATGCAAATGAAATCATTGTCACCAGAAGACCTGTGTCCATCTGACAGAGGCATGCTACCTGAAGCTTGTATTGTGGCTGAAAGGACAGGATGGAAGCAAAGAGGTTACCTCTGCCTCCAGGGTTCCTCCCCTTTAGCAAAAGCAGTGCTGGCTTTTTATTGTTGTTGGTGGTGTTTTTTTTGCTTGTTTATTTGGTGGGGTTTTTTTTGTTTTTTTTTGTTTTTCCCACAGTCAACTTAAAAGGAATACATTCAATTAAAAAGAAAACAAATCGTTTTCAAAATAAAAAATTCCTTATGCATGCATATATGTATATGATATTCACACATATGCCCTATATAAGTATATAGTCTTGACTGACACTATCACAGACAGGTGAAAATTTTTCCATTCTACTATTGCTCATAAATGTTTATACAGCTAATTTACAAGCATTTTAGATTTCTTGGTATAGAAGATTTATTAGATAGGCCATCCAGGTTAGCAAGCAATTTAATAAATAGAATTAAAAGTTGTCCCCCTCCTCAAAATTCACTCCATATTAAAATAGACGTAAAATGCATGGATGGTCATGATAGAGAAAATACGGAGGGAGAGCCAGCACCACAGATTTTCTTCGAAATCCCAATGAACTTCCACTTTATGTTAACAGCATTCTCTGGGAATTACAGAACACTTCCTGGGCTGAATGTATTCTCTGGGTCCAGCATCCCTGGAGTCATTGCTAATCAGGGTGTCACTGGCTGAGGAGGCAAAGCCATTTTGCAGCAAACATTTACATACAGGGGCTAAGTACTGCTTGCGCCCGCCCGGTTGGCAGCTCCAGTCTCCCGTGATGTAATAGGCCATAACGACTCTGGAGGAGCTGAAATAGAATCGAGTGTCAGCGAGTGTAGGACCTGTAAGTCCTTACATAAGTGACTTTATGGATTCCCATTAGACTTTGGGCTAAGGAGCTCCTCAACAGGCCTCATATGACAGCATCCTGAGATGCTTTTTCACAGTCTGTGTCAAGAACTCTTACACTAAGGTGTTTTATAGAAAATCCACAACTGCCCAGGGGAGGTTTTGCTGTATTAGGCCATTATCATGGACTTGGCATATGTATACCAGTAGTCCCAATGTACACACTTAAAGTAGATTATTAAATCTGTTATGCCAATCATATGCACATTAAGGAATAAAAATTAATGACTGCTAGGTAACTCAGAAATCTTGCACCCAGCCCAGAGACATCTTTAAGTCGACCAAGGCTTCTGAGTACCTCCATTGTAATACAGTACTGCCTGGATGGGGCTTTCTAAGAACACATATCTATAACACAGTAGTACTTAGAGCCAACCTATGAATATTCTTTTAATTCTCTCTTCTCATAGCACCTCTACCATCATTTAGCCACAGGATTAATAGGAACCAGTTCACTTAAGAGTTTTAGAGCATGTTCCTGTAAAAGACTGGCCTGGGAGGTTCTGTAATGTGCCCTTTCCTGTTTCTGTTGGGAGAAAATAAGTCTATTGAAAATGGAGGTCTTCATATATTGGGCAGGAGAGATATTGAGCAAGTGTTCGCTGGCCAAAGCAGAGTTCACCGAAGCAGCACATACAACCCATACCTCAAACTCCCCTACAACACCTGTGTGAGGAGAACCCTGGCAAAGGACATTGGCTATTTCACTTAAATGGGCAAGTAACTAAGCAGTTCCAGAAGAGGCGCATTGTTCTTCACAGCACAGAAGCCGATTGCTAGAGCTAGAGAACTCCCAAGAAGGAAAGCTGACCCGGCCTGGACGCGCGCTCTGCTGTAAGGAACGGAAGCTTGTATAACCTACAACCAAACAGTAATTTCACACCACATTTGCAATGAGATTTTAAATTTGACCTTTCATAAGAAATCACTAAAACCTTATATAAAGGCAACAAATGTCCCTGCTCTTTTAAAGATTTATTGGAGTTTGACTGATACGTTTGAATAAACTTCACTGGAAGCCCACAGGTTCTAAAATGCAACTCCTTACAGAACTCCATACCTGTTACCCAGAGAGTCGGGTCCTGTCTTTGAAATATTTAGCCATTTAGGGCACTTTAGTCATAGTGACACCTAATAGCCAAGATCTTTTTCTCGCTCTCCACAAAATCAGGTTCAGACTATAATTCAAAGCAGTCCCCAAAGGCACTTCTGAAAAATGGCAAGCCCTTCGCTTTTAGGTGAAAACACTCTTTATTGCTCAAAATTGTTTCCAGTTACAAAACCCTTTCTATCCTGCTCCGTCTGCGACCATCTTATGTTAATTTAAGTCACTGGGGACTGTGAGCAGATGCTCCTTTGATTAATAGTTTCACGAGCCTGAAAATGCCAGGCCAGGTTCAAGATAATAAAGTCAGGTAAGATACTATTAAAATCGGCTACATGGTTATATCTGTTATGAGGAGAAAAATGGGGTCATGGTTCTTATATCAAATAAAGACTTCCTATAATAAAAAACCAACATCATAAACTAAATGAGCACACTGACTCCATTCCTTACGACATTCGCTGAAGCCTTGTTAACCGCTCATCTCTTTAATCACAGTTTACAGGTATATTCTCTGCTTTGATTGTATGGAAATATAACATGTTCCTCCAATCCTGCCTTCCTCCTCCTATACTTTCTACCTGGAAAAGGCTTGAAATAGACCCCAAGAATAATGAATGTTATAACTCTTACTATTGTCTAAACTTACATGCCCCTGGGCCATTGCTTTTCAGAAAATACATTTTTTAACATTTCATCTGGTAAATAAACATTCTGGAAAAGTCCCTCAAAAAGCCTGCTGTCCTTCCTTTTGTTTTTCTTCTTGCTGGTCCTTTACCTGGGGCACTCCATCAGACATGCTGTCTGATAATGGAAACAGGAGATCTCAGCTAATCTTGAACTATACAATTTCAAGATTAGGGCCTGACTTCATCTATGTGTAAGAATAAAACTTTGTCTTCCTTGAATTGATCTACCAATGGAAATCTTTAACATAACCCACTTCACCAGGGCATGGTGGCATACATCTTTAATCTCAATAAGGGTAAGGCAGAGACAGGTGGATCTCTGAGTTTGGGTCTAACTTGGTCTACAGAGTGAGTTTCAAGATAGCTATGTCAACAGAGAGAAACCCTGACCCATATAAAAATAAAGAAAAGGAAAAAAAAACAAATAAAAATAAAACCCAGCTGACCAAACATTCCAGTTTCTATTCTAAAATTTAACCATTAATTTGGCTTTTTGATTTGTGTGTGTGTGTACACACACACACACACACACACACACACACACACACACACACACACATATATATATATATATATATATCACACCTGCCTCACTGAAACTTTTGGCTTTTTGTCAAGCAAGAAGTTCCCATCCATCAATCACATCTTGTGTATTGCAACCCAGACAGGACATGCCTCCACTATGAAGGCTCTCAGCACAAATCTGCTACCAGAGGATTTGGCTTTGCCAAACCGAGCCTTCACACTCACCACATCTGTTTGCCCATGAGATATAATGTCATTTATGTGAAAAATTCTGCTCAAAAGCACTGCCTCACCATTGCACAGAACGACTCTGGAGGGTCTCCACAGGTGATATCCGGAGGATCCAGTTTCACTTTCAGATATTTTGTCATGTCCGTGGATTCCGGCTGGCAGGCTGTGTAATCCCAAACTTTCCCTTCTTCTGTATAAATCAGACTCTTACATACATCGTAATGTCCCCACACTAAAAGGTAGGGCTGCATCACAGAGGACACTGTGACCCACAGGGCATGGAGCGACAGGAATCTTGACAAATTCATCTCTAAAATCTTGGCAATCTTCGTGTCTTCTATGCAATCAGTGTATTTTTAAATATACATGAGTATATTATATATGTATTGTGTGTGTGTCTATATGTATCTTTATGTAGATATATATAAAAATAGGCTGAGGTCTCAAAGCAGAGTCCAAAACCAAATATGACAGACTGAAATATTCTAAGTGGTCAGGTATGCTGAGGACTTTGGTAGAAGCCTAACATGCTTATCTGTTAGGCATTAACAGCTTGCAGCCTTTTCTCCTCGTAGAACATATCTATTAGACTTTTGTGAAAGATGTCCAGGAGCGGATAATAATTTAGCAAAGTGAAGGCTCTCCCATTGTACATCCGATAATCCTGAGTGCTCCTCGGCGTTCAGGGTTCATCAGGGCTGTTCAGGTGAGCTGAAGTATCAGTATCAGAAGCAAAGGGATGGCTGTCTATGGTCCTGTGTCTGTTTCCCATCAATCTTTTCTTTTTTTCCCTCTTCTGGCACCAGCAACCTTTTGGAAACAATAAGAGTAAGAGTTATTGCCTTAGAATCAATGTATTAGAAAATGTATAGTATGTCGGAGGCTCAGTATGATATAAAGCAAATTGGTGTAATAGGGATAAACTTCCGTTAGAAACCTTGCTAGGATGACCAGGGTACCCATTCCCAGCATTCTGATGGGAAAAAAATCTGACTCTTTCATAAGAAAGGCAGGTGAATTATGTTTTAGGTGAGCTAATGGGAGAAGTGAGTGTCTGGATTTAAACAGCTCTCTCAGAGCTAGCTAAAATCTCCCAAGAGAACAATGGGATAAAGAGAACCTTTGTAATGATGATGACAACTACTTGTATGCCTTTTGTCTCTTGGCTAAGAGACCCTAAAATTCTCCAAATTCCTTGTATATTTCTTAGTTTTTGTTAGGGGTGGGTGAGTGGAAATTGATCTTCTGTCTCAGGATTTGTTCATTATATTGGAAGATTTTAACATATTTGTATTTATTGAAAAAAGACAATTAGCCTCTCTGAAAATACTCAAAAAATAAAACCAAAGGGGCAAGTATTCCTTTCATAAGACTCTTCTATTTTCCTACATCTTTTTATAGCTGTCACATCGGCATTTGCATTCACTTTCTGTAACAGAAAAGAATTTGTCCCAAAGGTGAATTTTATAGGCTGGTTTACAATCAAAAGCTCCACAGTAAAGTATACAATTTAAAATGCACATATAAAACTATGAGGGTGAGTTAAAAGGCCATGAAGCACAGTAGCAGGGCACTAATTCTAAGGCAAAATAAAATTTCCATTTCGAAGTACTTTGGGTAAACTGAGAAGCAGCCTATGTAACTTAGAGAGATTGTACAAGCCAATGATGAGTTCCACCAGCAACTGTTTAACTACTCAAACCTTAACAAATGATAGTATTTGAATCCCAGGTGTGAGAGTATACTTTCTTAGTTACTGGTTCATCTTCCTAGCTCAAATTGTTAAATACTTTCCAGTTTTAAAGTGACAAAATAAAAAGCCTACAGTGTTGGAAAAATCCATTATAGACTCTCCAATTCATATTAAACAGTTTAAATAAGGAAGGATATCTTCAAGCAATCTTATAAAGGGAATTCACTATATTTAAATAATGCACCATCTTAAAATGAACTAAGCCACCGAGACTATGAAATGCCAACAGATGGTTGAATTGTGTTTCCATAGCAAAGTAATTTATAATAATTGCTTTATGGATGCAAGTGCAATTTTCATTATATTCGATTCATAAAATGTTATCATACAGCTGCAATTTGTGATATTTTCTATTAGGAAAAGTGTTGAATATTTGAGTTCTCATGAAGCAATAATTAGCAGTATGTCTAAACATGTATAGACTACAGATTTAAATTTGCTTCTTCCTTGTGACTTTGACACTGTTCAGTGGCATGCATTTTGAAATCTTAAGCTAAAAAGAAAAAAAAAATACATCACAGGAGCATGTGCTGTGGCTACACAAGCCTTGCTGCTTTTGTTTGTTTTCAGATTCATTAAGCTAATATTTTCAGAAACATCCAACACATTTACAATTAATAAACTGAAAGGTGTTAGAATGAAGGAAATGTACATCTCCTAGAATCATTTTTTTTCAGCTATGTTTACTACATCCCTATCAGAGGAAGCAGACACTTTGGAAACCAAAACCAAAGAGCCTAAGAGGTGAGGTTGTACAAAATCTACTAGTTCCAAAATTATTAACATCACATTTTAGTTTCAAAACCCAGCAATTTGTATGCCAGTAACAGTATAATCTAAAAGACTCGAACCCAATGGGTTTAAGTTTTGAGTTGAGTGAATATTTAGTTCATTTGGAATATTATTTTTAAAAGACCTGAGTTGTCTAGGCTTAAATGACCTTTAAGATTAGTCTTTACCTTTTTCAACCAACACTGTTCCCTCAGCCAGCCAATCGTTGTAGCTCTGCCCTCCTCATGTCTCTGTCGTTTACCCCAGTGACATCATCTGGTATATTTCTACATGAAAACTGTGGACAGGAAGGAAATGCTATGGAAATGCATGTCACTATTATCACCCCGAAACAGAACAGCACTTCCAATGCAAGGGATTCTCATTAAATCTACCAGAACTGTAATGACGGCCATTACACAGAATTATGGGCTCCATCATTGATCGAAGTTAGAGAATTGACAGGGAGAAACGCAGAGGGTGCAAGATGTTTGAATATGAGGCAGTTGCAGGACTGTGCGACAGACATTCTTGACAAGAAGCAGCCAATTATAGCTCAACTTTCTGGCACCTAACCAGTTGTGATTAATAGTTTTCCATTACATTACAGACATATTATTAATGTATTAAAAATGTCAAGCTTTGGCAAGCACTAATATGGCGTGGCCCAGTTGGTCTGCAGAATTTACATTTAATGAGCTCTCATTGACACAGAAAAAGGTATTGACCACAGCATAATGCAAATCAGCATAGAGTCTTAAGCTATTCTTCAGTGTAATTGTTTTCCCCTCTTAACTTTGAAGTGTGCAGCACCCCCTCTTTAGGACCCTCATATGGATGTCTCCTTACTTCTCATTATCACACGGGCTACCTGATCAATCAATCCTTCACCTTTAGTATTTGAAGAAATTAAATCCAGGAACTTTAGTGACAAAGATGCCTTAGGAGAATCAGGGATTTGTCACAAAAGTATAATTATGGGATTTTTCAGAGAAAATAAATGTTGTACAAAGAGAATATTATTTATACCACCACCTTCAATACTTAATGCTGCTGGTTTCCAGCTGGCTGTCCTGTCAAACAGGTTAAAAATATCAGTATCTTCTTGAAAGCTAGGCCATGGCTGCAAATGGTTAGACAGACTGAGTAGGTGAGGGGCAGCTAATGACGTGTTTGAGGGCTTAGTATCCTAAATGCATCCTTCCTGGTACATAACCAAACTAATTCCAAACTCTTCTGAATTTGCCTCAAGTGTCGGCATCACTGGGATAAGGGTAGCTTCAGAGGGCCTCTGGGAGGCTCAGGCTCCAAAACTGCACTTTCACACCTTGGCATCTCAGAACAATCAAAGGCTGCCACCATCTACGTACGAAACGAAATAGTATGAAGTCCTTGTTGATTGAAAATTTTTCCCATTAGTATGCTACAAGTCCATGGAACTCTGGTGTGTGTATTTGCAGAGCTATTAAAAAATGCAAAATTACATAATGGATCTCAGGTGGATAGGTATTATTGATTAAGGTTAAAAATAGGCTGCCCGATGATGGCTTTGCATCCATGGAACATGCATTTCTCCAGGACTGTGCAGCTGATCCCCCTTCACCTCAGATTAACTTTGCAGAGGAGATTTCACAGACCCTTCCCCTCATCAGAAAAGAAAAAGAAAAAGAAAAAAGAAAAAGAAAAAAGAAAAGAAAGAAAGAAAAAGAAGGAGAAGAATGCGTCTAAAATATTACACAAAACTAGTAATAATTAAAATAATAAGCCATTATAGTCCCAAAGCAATTGCCAATTTCATCGTCTGAGAGGAAAACATTGCCAGCAAATCTATCTACTCTGTCTGGAGTTTAGGATTCTTTTTATTATATAATCTCGCTAGGAAGTGGGGGTGTGGTAATAGTCTAAATATTCCCTAAATATACAGCTCATTGGGGGCACCTGAAATAGACAGCCATTGACTCATTCTTTACAGGCATTAAGACTTTTATAGAACTACATGCTTCTGAATGGATATGAACAGAAGAAAAAATTGAAAATAATCACATCTCATTGGCTGAAGAAAATACAGAGGAAACAATATACAAAGCCCATAGCCTGTGGAGATTAGCAGCTGTGCACAGTACAGTGAGGTCACATGAGATACATTTGCATCCCTTCAGTGTTCTTTGCACATGCCTGTCTGTTGTGAAAATAGGATCTTTGGGTTTCTTCATGAGAAACAGAGGCTCCTGTCTTTTTGTTAACTATCTCCAAAACATAATGTAATTCAACAATTTTGACAGATCTTACTTATAATGACTAGGCATTGTTTTAAAAATCATGGGAGTTTAGAAAAACAAGTACCACACATTAGTATTTTAAAGATTTCTATTTTTATCAATAGAAGATCAATGATAGAAGTCAGCACATATTTTATAGGATGTTTGTAGAGGGGTAATATGTAAAATTACTTCAGAATCCACTAAGCCTAAAAGAAACCTGGCATCCCACTGCCGTGTGAATGATAGATCCTTCTTTCTAATATAGGGAAGTTCAGAAACACAAGCTTCCACATGCACGGCTGAAAAAATTCTACACCCACTTGAAGTTTGAAACAGAACTCCAGATTCTAAAATTAAAAACACTTTTCTGAAAATATGTTAAACTCCTTACTTCCCCATAACACAACATAATTCACACATAGACACACATGTGCACTTTTTCAATACTAACATATCTTTGCTTTCCTAAGTCATATGAGATTTAATTTCCTTCCCAGTGACTTGAGGCTTTTGTCACTCAGAAACTCTCTTCAAACCCTTATCTACAATATCTACTAGCTAAATGTCCATTGGTTTAATTGTTTAAACACACTGTCTTATGTTTTGTAGAATAATAAGGGGAACTAATAGAGAGATTTGCTCCCAGTAGTAAATAGGTGAAGGAAACTTCAGCATGCATTATCTGCCTTCTAAAACAAAATAAAAACACACAAGACACAAACATTAAACAAAACAAAGCAAAATGCTAGCCTGAGTCATTTGAACGCATGCCCAGTGAAAGCAGACAAAACAAAACTCTAATGGGAACACAGTTTTATGTCCAAATAAAATAGTTCCTTTAAAATAAGAATGATGATTCCCCTTAAACACAAACTACAGGAAATGCCTACAAATTAAAAGCCAAATACATGAAACATTTAATGCTCTTGTTGGCATTTAGTGATAAAAGATATCTCATGTCATGGATGGCATCTGCAAGAGGAAACATCTCCCTCGTAAGTGGGACAGCATGGTATGTGAGTTGCCTGTTTTATTTCTTCTTTGCATCCTGACTCCCTTGCGAGGATCCAGATTTTAATGAAAGACTAAAAGTTTCTTATGTTTCAAAACAGTCTTGGACATTACTGAGCCCTCTGCCAAAGGAAGAAGTTGCTGGGCAGGGCAGTCAAAGAGACACAGTACAAAATGCTTACAGATCTCCTTGCTGGTTAGAGGTACTTTACTCTTCAAGAGCCAGACAATTCCGAAAATCCTTGCCCTCCCCAAACATCGATACAAAACTTTCTAGCAAGTTTAATTACTATGCATATTTGAACAAATGATTTTGAGGGAAACATCTTTCTTTTCTTTCTTTTTTTTCTGTTAAGATAGGAAAACTTTTAGTATTTTCAGTCATAAAACAAGGTCTGATTTCTAGAGCAAAGCTGCTGCCAGATTCACCATATGTTTGGCGGAATTCTGAGTCTTGCTCAGAATTTTCCACTGTGAGGAGTGGTAAGTTGTTTGATTATTCCTTAGGTCAGGGAATGTTCACAAAAGAGACAGCTAGAGGACCTATTATCTAAAAATCCACACCTGGCACAACTGTAGGAACTCTGCCTGACACTTTTTCAAATAAAGTTGCTTTAAAATACGCCATACACACCACCCCCCTAAGGATTTTCCTTCCATGCCCTTGTAAAATGACAGCTACACTTAGGGGATTTCAGAAGGGGGTGGGGGTGGGGGGGAGAAGTCCCTGGATGAGGTTACCAAAACAAACAGCAGAGGGCGCAGTTTCTTTTTTTAATCTAAGTTTCTCTCCTATGAATCACTTAATTGGTTATTTTGAGCCCAATAATATTCGGTATTATTTGTATTATATATAGATATCCACGGATCCATAGCAGAGAGAAACTCCATGTCCCTAGTCGAATCCATCAACTGATAAAGCGAAATCAGTATGGGAGGAAAAGCTCCCACCAGCTTTCCAACGCTGAGTCTTTCCCTCCTTCCCCTGTTCTTCTCTCCCTAGCTGCCCGATGTGTGGTAGTAACGCTTTAATCTCGCACCAATAAAGGAGATTAAAAGAGGGACTTCAAAGCTCTCCACAGGGCGAGCAACAAGGCAAGTTTTTATTTATTTTTTCCCCAGATGAGAAAACCGTAAAAAGAAAATTTAAATTAAAAATAAAGAGAAAGAGAGGGGAAAAAAAGGAAAAGCTTGTGCGATGCGTGTGGTCAGGTGTGTGTGGGAGACTTAGAGTGCGGCGCGTTGCGGGTGGGTGGATGGAGGCTCAGGACTCAACAGCCAGCGACCCGGTGCTGGGCGCACGCCTGGGATGTAGTGTGGGTGTGAGCGGTGCGAGCTCGGGAGTGCGCACAGGCTCGGCACTACCTCCTTAAGGCGCTTTCCAAAGTTCCTCGCCCACCTGGATCTCCCCTCCCGCCCTCGGTGGGCACCGGGGGTTGGCAGAGGGAGGGATGGCAGGAGGGAGGGAACTGTTGGAGAAGAGCCACCCAGAGAGACGCGGGTCGCTGGAGGAGAGGGGAGCCAGCTGCACTTACCCAGGCCCCCGCTGGCCCTCCACGGGGCGGGAGCCCAGCCGTCGGCGCGGGGCGGCGGCCCTACCCAGCTTGGTCCCGCGTGGGGCGGCGACCGCGGCTTCGGGGACCCACTGGCTGCGCACGGGGCGCGGGTGGAATGAGAATGCGGCGGGTGTGAACCGGGGCCCCGCTGCTACCGTAGCCCCGGGGTATCCCGCCCTGCAAGCACCCTGTTGGCGGTTGGAAGGAGGAGTCCACCACCCCAGACCCCACAACACCCGGCGCCCGGAGCCCCCCGCCCCGGTTACCTTGGTCTCTTGCCCCTGAGGCAGCCTTGTCGCGCGTCGCCCCCTTTCGGAGCCGGGACCCTGACGGGGGGGGAAATTCCTTCCCGTTGACGTCCTCTTCCAAAATGCAAAAGATCAGTGACTTTGACAGGTAGATGAGGGGGAGGGAGCGGGGTGGGCGGAGAGGAAGGGAGGATGAGAAAGGTGCCTCTCCCTCCAAAAATACAGTGGGATTAGGAACCAAATCGCCGCCCTCCGAGGTCTCGGCAGCCTTCTCCGCTCGCAGCCTCCCCGCACCGCCGCCGCCACCACCACTTCTCGCCTTAAACTTTTACTGTGGGTTTTGTTTTTCCTCGCTCTCTTCTCTGTTTCTGTTTCTTTCTTTTCTTTTAAGCCACAGAACGATTTTTCCCCCCGGGATCCCAAGGGATCAGAACCAGCGGCCAGGCGGCTCTATCCCGCTTGGCACCGCTTTCATTTTATTTCAGATGAAGACGTTAGGTCTTTTTTTTTCTTTTTTGTCAGAAGCGACATAAATCAGGACAATTAGCCTTGGCGCCAAGAAGATCCTCTCGAAGCAATTTCGCCCCGGTTTTCTTCGCGCATTCCTCCACTCAAGTCAGAAATGTCACTGAACATAGCGTTGATGGCTGCGAGACGCGACGCACCCAAAGTCCGTTTGATGAAATATACATGGCCCCAAGATGCTTCTGGATTGCGGTTCGCCGCTTCCCAGCCCCCGCCCGCGGCGCCCGGCCGGGACCCTGCTCCCAACCCGCAGCCAGCTCTCGGCAAACTTAGGGGCGCGGACGGATTAGAGAGTGAGCGCCAGGGGCCGGCAAAGCGACGAGCGACGAAACAGCCCCGGGAAGCCGCAGCCCTCGGAGGGGTGGCGTGTTCTTCTCACTTAAAAAGCAGATCTTCTGCAACTGCCAGCGAGTGGAAGGATTGCAAAAAAAAAACCTTACACTACCTCGAGACCTGGGCGCTCCGAGCGGTCCTAACTCCGTCCCGCTCGCTGCTTCTGCTGCTGCTGCTGCTGCTGCTGCTCTGGCCACCGCTGCCACCTCGCAGGGACCTCAGGCTACCGGGACAACAAGACCACCCACATCCTTGTCTCCCACCTTTGTTGATACTCAGAAGCTTGGTTGCCACTGGCTCCCCCTCGACCCTCTACTTCTGTCCCCTCCCCTCTGTTCATGCATTACCTCCCCACACACACCCAAGCACACCCTCTTCACCCTAACTGGGAGCACGGTGAGTGGTGGTTTTTTAACTTGAAATTAGTTTGCCTAGCCAGAGCTTCCAACCTCCTTGGCGTGAAACCTATCTCACTTTAAAAAGTTGAAGTCCAAGTAGGAGCTCAGTATCACCTGCATCCTTGGTTTTCCCTGATGACAGACAAAAGCCACCTGGCCTCGGGGCTTCCTTCTCCTATTAATACGTCTCAGACTCTCCCGAGATTCCCCCTAGCTACTTGCTAATGTGAACGGCAAACCAATCCGACTTTCATAGGAAGGGAAAGATTTTAATTAGAAAAAGGACCATTGTAATGAGGAAAAGACAGATTTCACAAACACATATGCATTTTAATGACACCCCCAAACTGGTTTTTTTTGTTTGTTTGTTTGTTTTTTGTTTCTATACGGGAAAGGGAATAAGCCCTGTAAGAAAGTGGGCACGCATGGGCAGACGAGCTGGTGTCTTGACTAACACGTGATTGGGTTTGACAAGCAACCTGTCTCTGTGGTTCAAGGATTTGAGGGAGGAACTGACAAGGAGATGCTTGCTCCGGCTGGTGAGGGTAGGAGGACAAGGGGCTCCTGTCAGGGAGACTGGAGCAGAGATGTTCACTCAGTGTACAACAAAGGGTCAGCAATGGGTATCTGTAAGCATCAGGTCACTAGCTAAATACCCAGAAAGGAAGGCAAGCGACTAAAAGAGGCAGGGACGTTTTCCAGTCATGGCTGGGAATGACGTTTGGCAGAGAGGGTGTGTGGCCAGAAGGCTACTAAATTGAGGGCTGGAAAGGAAGGGGGATTCCAAACACCCAGCACCTTGGCCTCCCTTCAGCACCAGAGAAGACAGTGGAATCGTCCCAGTGTTTGTCCCAGGGCTGGAGCCTGAACTTTCTACCCAGAGTCTGCGCCTTCTTTTTGTTCTTTGACCCTGAAATTTCAAGAAAGGAGCCCCACCCTTGGGGGGGGGGTTGTTAAGCGGAGGGCAAGCCGGCAGCCATTGCCGGCTCTGCCTCTAGCCTGTCTCCTCCCCGATCAATGCTATTGATACTGTGGAAATACTTACTATCCACCCACCAACCCACCCATCCACTCATGCTCCCTCTCTGGCCCCAGAGCACTGAGGCGCTCTGCTAGAAGGACGGATAGGACATCCACAGTGACCATCTCACTTGTTACTTCCCGTGGCCTGGACCACTGACAGCTGTGAGTCTTTCTTCTCCTCACTGCCCTTCGCAAACAGGCCAAAAGAGCCCTTTGTGAGTCCTAAGCTTCGACATCAGCTGATGCTTCCAAGTAGTTCTCCAGTACGACAAAAACTGATTTATACAGAAAAAAAGAGAATTCTCTCCCCAGATATTTTGGAATCTTTGAAATATTAGCCCTTATAGCTCACCCCTCCCTTCTTTCTGATTTATGCCCTCATTCTCAGGATTCTGGGTTCCGCTGAGAAGTCTTTCGTGATTTGTAGACATCTCAACGCTCCTTGAAGCAGACAACAGACCCACATAGATCTGCTGGGGAGATGGGACCATTTCATGTCTTCCATGGAAACAGTAGATCTTCCAAAGCTGGGTTTTCACTTAGCCATGTCCCTGACCTTTGCAGAGACTCAGAAAACAACTAGCTGAACAGTTAGGTCTGAACTCGGGGAGCACATCAGACTCTTCGGAGGCTTTTTAAACCCCTGTAGTCTTGTTTTCTCCTGTCCTGCAATGGGTGAAGAACTGGGGAGAGTTATGGTTCTCAGCGGTGCTACATTTTCTTTTGATTCCCCAAAGCAGGACTTTGAGTGGATGTGACAAGCCAAAACTGTGTATCCATGAACTAATAGCCATGCACAAATTAAACTTGCTTTCTTGAACATATCCTTTCATATCTGTATGTATGAGGAGCTAATCAGAAACTTACTTGAGTTATTTATTTCATTGACATCATGGAAAATAATATAGGACATTACTTTTTGCCTTTAGCGCATGCGCGCACACACACACACACACACACACACACACACACACACACACACACATCTATATATTTAGCTTTCTTTAAACAGAATGATTTTCTGTTTTTATTTAGCCCTTTCAACTCTCCTTTTCCTCTCTTCTTTTAGAGGTAAACAGTTTGATCTTTCAGTTGTCTGGCTTTGGCTCTCTGGCTGGTTTCCACACGGCCCTCATTCTTCTTCAATTTAGATATCCATTTATTTGTAATCCTGTTAGATCTCTAACTGTTGCTCATTTTTCTAGGTTCTTAGCTTCCCAAAATCACTTTAGAGAGTTGGCAGGGTGTGTGAAGACTTGTAACTCCAGCGTGCCAAACTGCTAGTGAGGGCAGATTCGCAAGGTGTCTGGTCCAAGAAGACACATTTCTTTTTATAACTACTATATAGCACCAGATATAAAGTGGGTATAAGATAAATGTTCATTGCTGGTGTGAACAAATTTTGGCCATTCTTGGGTTTTACTGAACTCGCTCTAGTAATGGAAACTAATCTCCACCTATTAAATTAGGAATTGGCTATAGAAATATCCAAATCAGGGGTGTCAGGGATTTCTGGTGCCTTTAAAGGAAATTACACAGTTAGTGGAATGATTAATAATAATAATAATAATAATAATAATAATAATAATAATAATTTTCACTTGTTTGGAGGACAAACAAGATTGGAGTGCCAGAATAGTTGGGTTCTAATTAGAGACCCCCTTGTATGTTGTAGATGGCTAGATCTTTGAATTGTCATGTAGTGGGAGGAGGACTAGTAATCTCTAGACTCCCTTTAATAAGTGAACTAATTTCATTAATAAGGGGTCTACACTTGTGACCTAGTAACCTCTTCAAAGCCTCCAAAGGCCATCCATCACATCATCAAGATGAGGATTAGAATTTAAACATGATATGGGAGTAGACACAAAAATTCAGTCTGTTACTAGGGGTAAAGTCTATCTGAATAATTATATTCTATGTCATAGTACATAATGCAATATATAATGGTATATATAATTACAGTTGCTGCTTATGTCCAGTAAAATTATCTACCCAGCAGTTATCAAGCCTTTGGCTCTCTCCTGCCTTCCCCATGTGCTTGAGGGCACGTTGTGTTACAGAGCCATTAACCGGGCTCAATTTGACAGGTTTCGAAGTTCTTTTACCTAAAGTTTTAAATGCTTAAATTAAAACCTGAAGCATTAGCATATGCTGGTATGACCATGCTATAGTGATATACATGTACACAGGAAGCTGTGTCTTAAAGCTGCACATCCAAAAAAAAAAAAAAAAAAAAACCAGTCTCATTTACTTTCTCTCAGAGCTGATGACAGACCAAAGGAAGTATTATATAAAAATAAAACAAAGTTCACACACTTACAGAGCAATGATGCTGGAACACAAAGACTAAAGCTAATGGCGTAAGCCACTGGTGGTTAGTGGCTGCTGTGTGGAGCACGGTCCCCGGCCAGTACGTGCTTTTTCATATATGGCACTGCATACAAGAGTTTGGAAATAATAAAATTTTTAATTTCAAAAAACTATAGCATTAGATATATTGTAAGAGAAGGCACAATAACGTAAAAAAAAAAAGATGGGTTTTAGTCACATATTTCATCACTCATTTCTATTCTAGTCTGAGAGCACTAGAAGTGTTTTGAAAGTGTATGTCTGTTTGTTTGCCCTCTCGAGTTCATACAAAGCCAATAACAATTATTCCTTAATTAATATATGACACTGACACTGTAATTCAACCAGTTAATTTGTTGAGACCAGAACATCCTAAGATGCCACCACCTGCTTTCTGTACTTTCTTTCTTCTTTTCTCCGCCCCTTTCCTTCCCTCTTTCTTATAATGGATTTTTTCAACAGTTTTTTTTTTCAAAGTATATGAGACAAGCACAATGCCAGCAGTTATGGATTATGCTATGGTCTCTACAAACTAAGTAAGATCATGAGAACTCTTTCATTATGTCTAGTTTGCCGGCCGAAAGCCATTAACCTATTTCTTAAAAAAAAAAAAAAAAAAAATGAGATTCCATCATTGATTTGATATATTGGCTGAAAACATTCATTGGCAAAAGTCAAAAGCTGTTGAACATTTCCTCAAGAAAATCTCCATACTTCTAGGTAATGTACAATACCAGTAACAACAGCAACAGAAAAGCAGTTTTATATAATCAAGAAAGAAAATGTATAGATGATAGCCGATAGCTTCTCTTGTCTACCTCAGAGATATTTCCATCAACCCCATCCTAATAGCCAGTCATTCTATTCAGTGAACTTTGGGGGAACTCACAATCATTTCTGGAACATTCCTGAATAATGAAATAAATACCAAACTCAATCACAGCGTTCAGAAATCACCTTGGAAGGAGAGGTAGAGAGCTATCAGTGATGTGCAGTGTTAGTGTGATTAGAAATAAAGGAGAATCACTGTAAGTATGAAACCCAGAGACTCATTCCATAACTGAAATGGGGCAAAAATACACAGGCAACTTTACCTGCCCAGTGATACAGAAAAGGATACAGTGCAGCATCATGCCTTTGTAAGCTGCCGTGTAAATATGGAAGGGAATGCAATCATGGACCAATCGCACACACTTCAGCAAACCTCTGCAATGACAGTATCCGTGATACGGACCGGGACCAAGCAGCTACAGAGGCAGCGCCTGGTTGGAGGAACGTTATCCAGACAAGTGGTCCTCCTTTTCTGGATTTCTTACTTCTGAGTTCAGTTTGAGGTTTACGAGTCTCCAGTCATCCTCTCACTGCTTTTGGTGCATCTCCACCACTCCATCCTTCAACCTGAATGGAAGCAGTGGGCGGGAGCTGGCGGCTGCTGCTGCTGCTGCTGCTGGTGAGTAAGGCCGACTTATGCCAAGTGGCCTTTACTTCCTAGTGGGCTGCCTTCTTCCTTTGCAATAAGGTTCCCACTGCTGAGAACATGACTAAGTCTCTTAAATCCTGCTTCCATTTGTAAGGTAAAGGGATGAGAGCAGAGGCATTAGGAAGCCTTCTTCCTTCAATAAGCCAGCAAGACACCCAACAGTCAGTGCTCTGAACCCTGAAGTCCTATAGAAAAATATCATAAGCGTTGGATTCCCACGATCTCGTACAATATATTTCCTGTTCTCCATCCCTGTTCTTCTTCCTCAGACATGATCTCACGTCTCCTCTGTGCTACAGACTGCACTGGAAATAAGATTACTCTGGCAGTCTCTTGTGTGACTTACGTGTGCAGTAAAACAAACTTGTGAACAGACAACAGCACATTGCCACAGGAAGTGAATAAGAAACCCACAAGAAGCAAAGGAGTTCTGAGATCCTTCTTGGGGATGCTGGACAAGGCTGGACATGCTGAGTGATTCACACAGCATACCTGAGAGGATAAGCAGTTGCCCACTGAACACACAGAAGAATACAAGGGTTCCTTGAGATCAAGAACCAAGGGTAGGAAAGGCAGGAATGTGATCTGAGAGAAAATATTTTGGAATAAACAAATAGTTTGTTATGACTGCAGCTTACAACGCATAAAGATGGTCCTTGGGATAAACACTTGTAACCATTTTAACAACAAAAACCCAAGACAATAATTGAAGACAATAGAAGAAAACAGTAAGGAAACAAGTCATTTTAGGTCATTTATATCAAGGTCTATAAACATGGATACAATTTTTCATTAATGACCTAAAAATGGAAACTTCATGTGTTCCAACCTAACATGACCAAATACCTTCCACTCAGTTCTTAAAACTTGGTACTGAGAACAGAATGATTTTAACTATTAAATAATTTCATGTATCCTACCTTTGCTTTTGGAGTATATCATGTGCTTTTTCTTTTTCTTTTTTTCATTCTTTTTTTTTAAATCAGGCAATGTGGCTTCCTAGTGGAGTTGTGTGCTTAGACTGATATTAAAATTAGTTGGATTTTCCTGAAAAACTCACAGCAGCAGCACAATGACATGACCAAAGAGCAGACTGGGGACTAGGAAGCTAAGGCCCAGGCATAGCCCATTAGATAACATACAATTGACTCATGCATAGCCCTGTCTCCAGGGAAGCCATAGTTAAGGTCCAGGCATAGCCCATTAGATAATAGTCAGTCGAGTCACACATAGCCACAGTCTCCAGGTAAGCAACAGACAAAATGACCAGGTCCTTCCCATTTGTCCCTGCTTTGCATATTTGACATCCTAAGTAACTGTGCTTCATTCCAACTTCATATTAAAAACCACTATTAGCCTGTCATTGTGGTACACACACTTAGTGCTAGTACTCTGGAGGAAATCCCAGACTAGCTAGGGATGCGTAGTGAGACCTTGTCGCAAAAAAAAATAAATAAATAAATTAAAAAAAAATAAAAAAAAAAAAGAAAAGGAAAGGAAAAAAAGAAAAACAGTAATTTCTTAAAATTTAAATACCCATTATTGAAACAAAAGAAGGAAATATTAAAATCCAGAAAATAAGGTGAAAAACAAAAGAAAAGTAGAAATCATTTGTAGTGGAAGGAAGTGGCAATTAATTGATTAATAATAGTAACCACTGTTTCTTTAAATCAAAACAGAATGTAGAATTCTTTTTCTCTTTTGTGGCAGAGAGCTAATTAGGCTCTTACATAGTTTTTGACCTACAGGTTGGGAACTGTACATATTGGCACTGGATAAAAACTGAATCATCTTCTATATTTTTTACCTGCCCTCCTCACATACTCCCACTGCCTTCCACATTTACAAACTTGAGTTTTTCTTGATAGCTATGAAAAAAATGAGACTTTGGAATCACTCGTTTTGTTAGCCTGAAATTATATCAGTGTCTACCACCATGAAGGGTGAGTCTGCAACAAGAAAGGGCTAGACTGTCAGTTATGGGACAGCATCACACACACACACACACACACACACACACACACACACAAGCACATGAACATGCACACACATACAAACACATTCACACATATACACACACTTTCACACATACATAGGTACGTGCACATACACACATACACAAACACACACATACACACATTCACACACATATACACACACATTCACACACATAGGCACATGCACACACACATTCACACATACATTCATACACACATACACACACATACATGCACACACACACAGACACACACGTGTGTTACTGTCAGGATCTTACAATAACTCTTACGAATTGATAGGCAAAGAAAGCTGGATGCTCAAGACTCCTTAAAATGTTTAGAAGTATAAACTTTTCCAACAGAAAAATAACAGATAGGCATAAGTTTAGCTTGAAAGCTCCTAGACAGACAGACAGACAGACAGGGAAAGAGACATATTTCAAGAGGAATTTTTTCCCCAGAAATTCCAACATGATAGAAAAAGCGGATAGAAAACTAGAAGCAACTGAGGGAGGCCCAGCTCGTGTTGTCCGACTCTCTCACTGTGCAAAGTTATGTGAGTCGTTTTCACTTCTTCACTCTCTCAATGATAAAATAAGGGATTGAATTTGATGAATCAAAGCCGTCCGCAGGCTCCCTGCCTCGGGAGGACCTTGGTGACCTGTTACAAAGCAGGGAGCTGGGCACCTCCCACAGCAACTGAATCAGCACCCACAGTGGTGACTACTGCTGAACCACAGTGAAGTTTGGGCGTCCAGAGCTTAAACTATGCTTCATACTTTTATAATTTGAGTCTTGCTTTGAGGTTGGGATGAATTTAAATGAAAGATAAGATAAAAAATATCTAGTTCTCATATTCTTGGATAATGGATAGAATCTCTGATTTTTAAAAGTTGTATATAAATTTCTATATATTAGAATTAAGTTGGATATAAGTTTGATTCCCTGAAAGATTAGTTAGAATAAAGGCCAAGGACTTTGAGATCATATTTTTAAGGCAGAAAGAAATCAGGCATTTGCCACATAATACAGTTAATTTGTAGCTATGCTCACCGAGGCCCGGTTTCTAGAATATATGTATTAGCTATAAGCTGCCATAATCTCTCCTAGAAATTTATTCCTATACTAGTAAATACCAGGTCCCTGAAAACTACCAAAAGATCCAGTCAGGAGGTATTAGAAGCTTTTTGAACATTTCATTCCGGTTGATGTTTTCAAAATCAGTCGGTGGTTATCAGACTTTCTTTACCAGCGTTAAATAATAGGTGTACACAAAATGCCCATGAAGTTTAACTTACTGTTCGTAGACTTCCACACAGGTCAGTCCCTCCAAAGCATTTCACATTAAAATGTCAGTAAACTCTCTAGAAGTATGTGTGTATTTAATATGTGTACAGTTATTAATATATTTTCATTTTTGAAATGAAAGGTATTGTAAAATGTCTATCCATAGGCAAGGGTCAAAGACCCAAAGTTGAAGCCCTTGGTGCAGGGCTTTGTAGAGGTCCAGCCTTAGTTAAGGTTTAACCTTTCTCAGCCCGATTTTTCTCAGTTGCTAAACAGAAATAATGGGAATGAAGTGGAGAATCCTGTGAGACTGTCGTGAGGATTAAATGTGATATTTGGTTAAAAAATAAAAAAAGATGCTTTGCAAGTATTTGCTGTGGTTTGTTTGACACATTATGCTACCAAACCTTCTATTAATGCTGACTTTAATCCTGACATGTATTAATTTTCTTAACAAACATTTTAGGTCATCTATTATACAAACAGTGTATCAAGTACTCTGAAAAATTGATTCGGAAGTATCAAATATAATGTCTATACAAAAGAACTCCTATTTTACTTGAGGACAAATATCACACAGTGTAAGCATGAAACTCAGAGTGAGATTATTTCCCTGAAGCCTGTGGGACAGGGAGTTAGTTGTTCTAGGGATGGAAGGTAAATCCTATAGGGAGTACACCAGGAACCAGGACAAATTCAGAGGAGCTGGTGATGGTAAGCCATGGGAGACTACTGAGGGTGAACTTCAGAGTGGTTGCAACTAAAGACTACATTAGAACATGTAAAACCTACATTTGAAGAGTAAAATATGCAAATAGAACCACGCTCCTTGAATTTCCCAGTGAAGAGGTAGAAATGTATTTAGGAAATGATATAGATGAAATGAAGTTCCAAGTGGAATTCCCATTGTTCCTGATACATATGAGAACACTGGACTGAGAATGCTTAAACTGGTAAACCAAGGCTGTACATACCTCTCTGTAAGGCCAAGAGTTAAGAATTTGAACCCTGGTCTTTGAGACATGCCAATATACTAGATAACATTTCACAATAACTCTGAATGAAGCACATGGAAGTATATTTATAAATGTGCACATAAAATAATTTCTCTTTGAGTTTTTATGGAAGTAATATTCTTAAAGAATCAAAGTAAAGAAACATTAGATGCAAGGATGATGCTGAGAGTCCTCAAAAAAATTGCTTACAGGAGCTAGAACCCTAGGACAAGGGAAACTCCCAGGAATTCAGGAGGGTGACCATGGCTAAGACTCCTAACAATGGCAAGTATGGAGTCTGAAATGGCTATCTCTTGTAAGCAGGCAAAACTTCCAGTGGAAGGATTGGGACATCAGCTGAGTCACAGAACCTTAGAACCACAATTTTTCCTGCCTGAAAGAGGTACAGGTGTAAAAGATAGATCAGAAATTGAGGAAATGGCCAAGCAATGACTGTCCCAGCTTGAGACCCAAGCCATGAGAAAGAGATCACTCTAGAAACTATTAATGATATTCTGCTATGCTTTCAGACAGGACCTAGCATAACTATCATCAGAGAAGCTTCACCCAGCAACCAAAAAAAAAAAAAAAAAAAAAAAAAACCAAAAACCAACCAACCAAACAAACAAACAAAAGCCAAAACAGATTCAGAGACCCACAGTCAAATATTAAGGAAAGCATGGGAAATCCTGGGGAAGAGAGGGAGGTAGGATTGTTGAAGTCAGAGGAGTCAAGAACACCACAAGAAAACCTATAGAATCAACTACCCTGGGCCCATAGGACTCACAGAATCTGAACTACCAACATACATTGATTAGGTAGACCACATCTGGAACAGTTGTAAACCTGGGTCTTCTTGTAATACTCTTAACAGCAGGAACTGTTTCTGATTACATTGCCTGCCTTTGGATCCTAGGAGATGAGCATAATCTTACTGCAACTTTATATACCAAGGCTGGTTGATAGCCATGGAGGCCTCCTTTTCTCTAAGAAAGGAAGGAGACAAGGTGGGGGGGGGGAGCTGCAATTAGGATGTAAAGTAAATAAGTAATTAATAATAAAAATGCCTTTCCTTTAAAAATACTTTGCAGAAAAATATTTTCTTTCTTTTATTTTACTCAATATATTTTTATTTACATTTCAAATGATTTTCCCTTTTCTCGCTCCCCACTCCACGAAAGTCCCATAAGCCCCCTTCCCTCCCCCTGTTCACCCACCCAACCCTTTCCCACTTCCCTGTTCTGGTTTTGCCCTATACTGCTTCACTGAGTTTTTCCAGAACAAGGGGCCACTCCTCCGTTCTTCTTGTACCTCATTTGATGTGTGGATTGTGTTTTGGGTATTCCAGTTT
Source organism: Apodemus sylvaticus (assembly GCF_947179515.1). Taxonomy (NCBI): domain Eukaryota; kingdom Metazoa; phylum Chordata; class Mammalia; order Rodentia; family Muridae; genus Apodemus; species Apodemus sylvaticus. Next base: position 53,349,461 of record NC_067475.1, on the reverse strand, counting down.
TCCAAGCTAATATCCACTTATTAGTGAGTGCATACCATGATTGATCTTTTGAGACTGGGTTACCTCACTTAGTATGATGTTCTCCAGCTTCATCCATTTGCCTAAGAATTTCATGAATTCATTGTTTCTAATGGCTGAATAGTACTCCATTGTGTAGATATACCACATTTTTTGCATCCACTCTTCTGTTGAGGGATACCTGGGTTCTTTCCAGCTTCTGGCTATTATAAATAGGGCTGCTATGAATATAGTGGAGCATGTATCCTTATTACATGCTGGGGAATCCTCTGGGTATATGCCCAGGAGTGGTATAGCAGGATCTTCTGGAAGTGAGGTGCCCAGTTTTCGGAGGAACCGCCAGACTGATTTCCAGAGTGGTTGTACCAATTTGCAACCCCACCAGCAGTGGAGGAGTGTTCCTCTTTCTCCACATCCTCACCAACACCTGCTGTCTCCTGAATTTTTAATCTTAGCCATTCTGACTGGTATAAGGTGAAATCTCAGGGTTGTTTTGATTTGCATTTCCCTAATGACTAATGAAGTTGAGCATTTTTTAAGATGCTTCTCTGCCATCTGAAGTTCTTCAGGTGAAAAATCTTTGTTTAACTCTGTACTCCATTTTTTAATAGGGTTATTTGGTTTTCTGGAGTCTAACTTCTTGAGTTCTTTATATATATTGGATATTAGCCCTCTCTCTGATGTAGGGTTGGTGAAGATCTTTTCCCAATTTGTTGGTTGCCAATTTGTCCTTTTGACGGTGTCCTTTGCCTTACAGAAACTTTGCAATTTTATGAGGTCCCATTTGTCAATTCTTGATCTTAGAGCATACACTATTGTTCAGAAACTTTCCCCCTGTACCGATGTCCTCAAGGATCTTCCCCAGTTTCTTTTCTATTAGCTTCAGAGTGTCTGGCTTTATGTTTAGGTCCTTGATCCATTTGGAGTTGAGCTTAGTACAAGGAGACAAGGATGGATCAATTTGCATTCTTCTGCATGCTGACTTCCAGTTGAACCAGCACCATTTTTTGAAAAGGCTATCTTTTTTCCATTGGATGTTTTCAGCCCCTTTGTTGAGGATCAAGTGGCCATAGGTGGGTTCATTTCTGGATCTTCAATCCTATTCCATTGATCCGCCTGCCTGTCACTGTACCAATACCATGCAGTTTTTAACACTAGTGCTCGGTAGTATTGCTTGAGGTCAGGGATACTGATACCCCCAGAATTTCTTTTATTGTTGAGAATAGTTTTAGCTATCCTGGGTTTTTTGTTATTCCAGATGAATTTGAGAATTCCTCTTTCTAACTCTGTAAAGAATTGAGTTGGGATTTTGATGGGTATTATGTTGAATTTGTATATTGCTTTTGGCAAAATGGCCATTTTAACTGTATTAATCCTGCCGATCCATGAGCATGGGAGGTTTTTCCAATTTTTGAGGTCTTCTTCCATTTCCTTCTTCAGAGTCTTGAAGTTCTTGTCATACAGATCTTTCACATGTTTGGTAAGCGTCACCCCAACGTACTTTATACTGTTTGTGGCTATTGTGAAGGATGTCACTCCCCTATTTCTTTCTCAGCTTGCTTATCCTTTCAGTATAGGAAGGTTACTGATTTGCTTGAGTTGATTTTATAACCTGCCACTTTGCTGAAGTTGTTTATCAGCTGTAGGAGTTCTCTAGTGGAGTTTTTTTGGTCACTTAGGTAGACTATCATATCATCTGCAAATAATGATAGTTTGACTTCTTCCTTTCCAATTTGTATCCCTTTGACCTCCTTATGTTGTCTAATTGTCCGAGCTAGTACCTCAAGTACAAAAAATATTATTTTTAATTTTCTATATTCCTCATTTACATTCCAAATGCTTTCCCCTTTCCCGGTTCCCCCCTCCCCATATGTCCCATAAGCCCTCTTCTCTCCACCCATTCCCTAATCACCCCCCTTCCATTTCTCTGTCATGGTACTCCCCTAAGATGCTGGATCAAGCCTTTCCAGGACCAGGGCCCTCTACTTCCTTCTTCTTGGGAATCATTTGATATACTAATTGGGTCTTGAGTATTCAGAGCTTTTGGACTAATTAATATCCACTTATCAGTTTTAAGTTGAATACCTCCTCCTTCTTCTCCTCCTCCTCTTCCTCCTCCTCCTTTCTGAGACAGAATTTCTTGGTGTTGCTGTGGCTATCTTGGAATTCCCTGTGTAGACAGGGCTGGTCTTGAACTCAGAGATCTGCCTGCCTCTTCCTCCTAACTTCTGGGATTAAAGACATGCACCACCACTAACTGGCTAAATATTCTTTTTAAGATAGTGACAATAAAAACAGTCTCATGAAAGCTTTAATATTGTCACTTTTAATCAACTGTTCAAAATACACAAAGCTGTCACTCATTTAATCAAATGTGAACTGAATGCACTGTGATGAGGTGTTGTGGAAATGAGAGCTGGGCCAGTGGAGGGAGAAAGAAATGTTCTTATGGAGGAAATCAGGAGACAAGAGTTCACCTAGGGAGAGGGAGTCAGTGTGCATAGAGGTGAAGAGACTTGTGTTAAAAATGGATAGAAATTTATAGAAAAATTACCTTTCAGATTCATGTTATATCAATCTTTAAGGCATAATCAAATTTGGGCCTTGAGTATATATCATATAGTTATCCAGAAGACAACTTTTTCATTTTCAGGAAAATTATATATTTCTGAAAGACTTGAAACCACATATATACATATGTACACAGACAGAGACATGTGCAGGCACAAGCACAGGTAAGTACAACCCATGAAGACTAGCATTTTTTTTTTAAATTTGTGATGCTGCCTTGTATTATTGTGCTTACTAAGATCATTAATTTTACCTGGAGATTTCATTTTTGCAATTTGGGTGGGGTTTCCTCTCATTTTAGTTTTTAATCTGTCCTCCTATCTTTAGCCATCATGGATTTTAAACCATTTATAAGATATACACAAAATATGGCTTCTACCAAAAGAGCAGCATAAATGAGATTGAACTGGGACTAAAGCTTAAAATGGGTATCATAGTGCTTATGTGCCAACAGTGCCACCACTGTCCCACTGTAGTGGATAATTTAACTATTATCCACTAGTTAAATCCACGTTTACTAGTGGATAATAAAAGAGTGGTCATGTGACACAACTGATTACGTCTGCTAGACTGAAAAAAATAATCCTAGGTGTATGAAGACAATATAACCCCACAGTGGCTCATTCCTGAACTCTCAGCCCTTAGCAGAATGAAGGAGAAGGCTGAGAGCCAGGGCTACCTGGGCTCAGAGTGAGGTCCTGTCTAAAACAACGAAGTGTAAGTTTCATTGTGGTATGAATATAAGCAAACTTCCTTGACTCCTTCAAAAGTAAATATGGAATGGTGGAGCAATACTTTTTACCATATTCCTGCATTAAACACAAACAATAAGAAAAACTATTTCATGTGGAAAGACAGTTTAATTCATCCCTTCCCTTGATTGCTTTGAGCATCTCTGGAGAAGACGTGGCATGCACATGAAGCATCTGTCCGAGAAAAGAATCACATTTTTTTTTTGTTTACAGTATCTTAGAAGTGTAGGTTTACAAGCACAGCAGATTACAACTCCGCTCTTTGTTTCACAGTTAGATACAAATTCAGACCAAGTGAATGTGGGAGGGACTTCTCGTTTTATTATATGTCTTTATTAGGAAGCCTGAGAATGAGAACCTACAGTTTGGAACCCAGCTTCTGTTCAGTGTGTTCCAGAGAATGATCAACAATAAATCACACTTTTAGTTTTGAATGAGTTAATTCTATAGCAAGGAAAAGTAAAAGGACAGCCAGGGATAGCAGATCGATAACAAACATTATATCAGCTCCTGGTAAACTCACCAAGCTCTGCCTCCTTAGTTTTGGAGTTAAAGGCATGTTAAAGACCACCATGCCTGGCCTTTCTTTCATTCTTTCTTTATAATTTTTTTCTTTTAGTTTTCAAAGAGAAGGTCTCATTTAGCCCAAGCTACTATAGAAATTCCTCGGTATCCAAGGATGTCCTTAAAACTCTAATTCTCCCTTTTTTTTTAACCTCTCAATTTATTATTACTGGAATTACAGTTGTACACTATAATATTTAGTTTATGCCATGCTAGGAATAGAACCCAGGGCCTCAGGTATTCTCAGAGAGTTTGGTATTGGTATTGTGTACCTGTCTGGATTGCTCATCTTATGTATTGGGGCACGGTCTCTTATTTGAACCCAGAGCTTGCCAGTTCACCTAATCTTGCCAGCTTCTTCCTAAGATCTTCCGTGTCTACTGCCCACAAGCACAGATTACAGGAAGATCACCATCTTTCCTTGGTATTCATGTGAGTGCTAAGAACTCAAACTCCTGCCCCCATGCTTGCATGATAAGGATTTGCCCACTATGCTATGTTCCCAGACCAATGATCGATTTTCTAATATATAAAGATAATTGCTACTAATTAATTATATTATTTTAACAGTCCCAGTAGGATAGCTTTTAAAAAATACTGTCTGTGGTCTGGAGAGATGGGTTAATGGCTTAGAGCATTTGCTGATTTTGCAGAGGACATAGGTTTATTTCCCAGTACCCACCTGGGGTGACTCACACCTGTGGCTCCAGTTCCAAGGGGAATCCAGGACTTAATTCAAGGAATCTAGCCACCATGGGCACCTGCACTCATGTACACATAACCTCACAAACCTACAAGACTACACAAATAAAAAAATAATGAAAAGAATATTGAAAATGTATTACTGAAATTGAAAATAAAAAAGCACTCACATTTAACAGAATTTCAATAACTATTATTCTAAACTTGGTATACTCTCCTTTTGTCCCTTATTTCCATTCCTGGCTTGACTTCTTCTTCTGCCATAGATTAATATTGCAAATGAGAGATTCAAAACAACTTTCACCCTCTACCCTAGTTTCTGGTATTATTAATTTGTCACCCCAATATTCTTAAAGGTATGGGAAAGAAGATGTGCATCACAAGTGATTAAATAGTACTGAGAGCAAAAGGAGGCGGGCGTGACTGCTCCACATCTGGAATGCATCATGTGCTTCCTTTTTTTCCCCTGGAGTACACACCTGCTGTGCTAGAGCTGCCGCTGCTGAGAAAGGGGTCTAACTATGAAGACTTCTTACAGGTGACATAAATCTCCAAAGGCAGAGGCTTTGATATGACCTGCAAGTTTCTTAAGTAATATCCATGATAACTGACTTTAACCTCTCTGAACTTGAAGAGATAACTCACAGTTTTGATAATGCAAAACTCATACAGTTGCTAGTCAGGCTAAATGTAACACCCGGGCAGCAGAGCCAGCTCCTTTCTACAGGGTCCTGGGGAAGCGGAGTTCTCCCGAGTAAGCCTCATTTCACTCTAGTTGGCCCAGGAATGGGATATGGAAATCACTATAGGGTTCCTTCTATTGACAGTTGAGGTGCTCAGTAAATCCTTTACAGGTCTCTAGCCGGAAAACAGAAGAATAAAAAGAGGAAAGAAACAAAATCAGAAGAGGAAGGTTAAGCACGTAAGTGGTAGTCAAGTAAAACTTGCCCAGTCTGCTACAGAGCAATCCTCAAGAAGTTCCCAAAGAAGGTGTCAGTAGGCATGGCTGACACAGCCTCCCTCCACCTGAGGACTCCTCTCTCTCCTTAGCAACTGTACTCAAGTGATGCTGGATCCTTGGGTATGCCACTAAAGTAGTTTCAGCATGAGACAAAGGGAAGCAAATCAATGTGTTTATCAAGTATTTAGATAGAGTTATACGAAAAGGACAGTATCTAATTTTAAAACATGAGTATAAGTTTCTTAAGAATCAAAGACACACAGACACAATGATATCTATCATCTATCTATCTATCTATCTATCTATCTATCCTATCATCTATCTATCTATCATCTATCTATCTATCTATCTATCTATCTATCTATCTATCTATCTATCTATCTATCTATCTATCTATCTATCTATCTATCTATCTATCTATCTATCTATCTATCTATCATCTATCTACATTTCTATCTATCACCCATTTTATGGATTTTCATGAGTTTCAAAGACTGGGAAAAGCTTAAGTTTTAAATTTAATTTGTAAATGGTAAGGGAAGGAAGGACTGAAGGAGCTGAGGGGATTGAAACCCCATAAGAAAAACAATATCAACTAACCTCAACTCCTTAGAGATCCCAGAGACTAAGTCACCAACCAAAGAGTGTACATGGGCGTGTCCATGGCCCCCAACACACAAGTAGCAAAGGACTGCCTTGCCTGGCCTCAGTGAGAAAGGATGAGCTTAATCCTGTAGAAACTTGATGCCCGGGGAAGGGGGATCCTGGGGGAGGTTGGGGTGGGGTGGGTAGGTGGAGGAGCACCCTCTCAGAAGCAAAGGGAAGGGGCATGGGGTAAAGAATTTAGGAAGGGGGATGACAGGAAGGGGAGAAACATTTAGAATGTAAATAGATAAAATATTTTAATAAAAACACACCTGAAAAACATTGTTTCACTTGAACACATCAGGCAAACATAATAGTCTGTTTACTTATGAGACCTATCAGTTTATATTGTTAAAAGCCATATTGTACACATCTGACCCTATAAATGCATTAAATATTTCACAAGCATTACATTTAATTATAATATTAGAATAAAAATATGTCACATTATTTTTAAAGATGTATCACTGAAACTTTTTTTTTAACTGTCAATCTTGAAGCTGAAAAGATGTTTTCATAGCTAAGAGCACCAATGCTCTTCCAGGGGCTTGGGGTTCAGTTCCCAGCACCCACATGGTAGCTAAGAACTAACTGTAACTCAGGTTCCAGAGAATCTGACACCTTCTCTGGCCTCCATCAGTACTGTATGCATGCTGATGAAACACTCATTCACATAAATAAAACAAGCAAAACATTTTTTAAAACAAAAACAAAAACAATACCAAAACCTGGCACTCATAAGGGATTCATCTTCACAGTTCTTCACTTGTAGTGGCTTCCTGAAAGGCAATGCCACCTTTGCAATGGTGTAAGAGGGTCCTCTAGCTGCTGTGCTCTTACCTTGCAAATAGGATATTATTTTTCATTTGGGGTGCATACCAGGAATATGTCTTAGTCACTAGCAAAGGAATATAGCTCATAAAACTGGTAAAATTTTTACAACTTGAAATAACTTCTGATGGGGTGACTTTCAACTTTTTCCCATTAAGATCCAGATCCCCAAGTGCATTCTCCTTGTCATACATGTTCCCGCCACCCATTCTTCACTTCTATCAACAGAATTCTCACTGAGAGCATTTCCCATCCTTTAAAAGAAATGTATATAAGCCTTCCAGGAAATATTTTAATGGAAAAAATTTCTTTCCTCATCCCTGATTTCCTTCCCATTAAACACAGAGATAGCATCAAGTGCTAAAACAACCATCTTGAATTTTCTTGGAAGCCAGATGTGGAAGACTGCAAAATAATGATAAACAACCCTGTCTTCATGGTGTAAAAGGCCACAATATCATCTCTGCTGTGTTCACACAGTGACATGAAGTTATTTGTTGTAGTTGGATAAATGAGCTTATAAACTATAACTTCTCTGTCATCACTCCCAAATTTGAATCAACCAGATCCATCCCCACCTATGTGAATCATGCCACATCATGTCTCCATTACTGATAGTAAATAGTAATAAAATAATAATAACAAATAATAATTTGGGAGCTGGGAGATGATTCAGTGGTTCATGTGTTTGAGTTCTGGAGTTTGGATGTCTTTACATAAATGCTGGGAGGAGACTTGAACTTGTAACTGAGTACTGAGAAGGCAGAGGCAGGCAGTCCTTCGAGCAAGCTGGCTGGCCAGGGTAGAAGAAACTGAGCCCTGATTTCGAGAGAGAGATGCTGCCTCCATTTAATCCAGAGCGAGCAGACTCCAAAGTCTACCTCAAGCCTTCACTCACACGGCCCCACAAATAGAAGCAGAGCTGCACACAAATGTGTGAACACCCACGTGAGCATACATACACATATCTCACAAACATATGAAGAAAATAAAAGAAATTACACTCAAAATTCTGGATTGATTTTGGTGTTTGAACTTCCTAATACGCATTGCAGTACAATGCATTCTTTTTACTCTCCATATTCTCTTTAATTAATTTCTTTTCATCTAGTTCTTATCTAGTTCTTTAATAAAGTCATATGACAATGAAAGGAAAAACTAATAATAGCTTTTTGTAGTGACCTAATTCTAGACTCTGAATTTTAAAAACTGTTTAAAGCGGTAGTTTAGTCAGGTTAAATGCTTGTGGTGCGAGCAGGAGGACCTAAGGTCACTTCATCTCCTGGGTGAGAAGGGGAAGCCAAAAACAGTAACATACGACTTGTATCCAAATGCTGGAGGGGCAGAGACAGGTGAGTTCCTGGGACTTACTGCCTAGCCAGCCTAGAATCCTTTTCAAGCTCCAGGACAAAATAAAGAAATAATATAGGTCATCCCTAGGTCAAGATATTCGAGGTTGACCTCTGACTTCCATGGGCACAGCACATGATGACCTTCACACACATGCATTGATGCACATACAAATACAGAATTATCCATGAACAGTTGCAGTCTCTAATCATAGTGTCCACTACCAATGGCCAGATTTCTATTACCCTTCTTTCTCTTACTAAAGGCTTCATTTGAGCAGATTTATCCAGCCTATGTTAAGGAGAGCATTCTGAGAAGCTATACAGTGCAGAGAAGCCAGCTAAAGCACATGCTCCAAAGCCAGATATGTCCATCTTCAGCCACTACCCTAAATTCTTTTGGTTTCCATCTTTGGCTCTCCTCAGCCCATATCTGTGAATTGGGGTAATGACATCTAGTTCACAAGGTACAGTTCTTGTGCTTCATTCCTGGTAGACACTCAATAAATGTTGACTGCTAAGTTCTTCTAGAGTATTTTGATATAAAACCACAAGTGCATGAAAAAATGGACTCTGGCTAGTGAACATTTAACAACTGTTGAAACTGAGGGTATTTCTGGCCTTGCTAACAGAGTTGAAGCATACCTACTTTGGAGTTATGCTTAGCTGACCCTCTTTGGAGCCAGCCAATTACAAAGAAAGAAATATTTAGGGGAAAAAAATGCCTCTGCATTGAGTATATGGGTTGTTTTGTAATTATTGTCAACTGAACATCACAATATGGTAATTATTTATATACTATTAATATTGTATTAACAGTTATCAGGAATTGAGAGATAATATGAATTATATGAAAAGGTGCTTACAGGGCTTCAAATAATTACTATATCTTTTGATATAAGGAATTTGATCATTTTAGTGTTCAGAATGGTATCTACAAGTCAATTACACGTATACCCAGAGTCACCTGAACAATAGGACTCCTGATGAACGAAACAATGGCCTTCAGCACTGAGTGGCTGCCATTCTAGCAGATGGCCATCATCTGCTTTCTCCACCCAGGCACCTTTCAGTGGAATTTGAAGAAGCCTTCTTGGATGCTTGCGCTCCTGTGAAAAGAATGCCTTTAAGTTAGCTGATGTACTGGCAATCTTGCATGTCTGCAATGTTGGGCCCTAGTGGGCAGAGGCAGGAGAATTGCCACACCTTCCACACCACCTTGATCAACAAGTGAATTCCAGATTAGCTAAGGATATGTAACGAGGTGCTCATAAAACAACAACAACAAATGCAAAGTAGTGGTAGGGTACTTTGAGTTAGAAAAGCTAGAGCCTGGTCCATTCAGATACTGATTAAGTGAGAATCAAAAGCCTCTATTAATTTTTCCATTCTTGATTAGAGCTACAGATAATGAAAAAGATGCCAAGCGGTCTACACGGAGAGCTCCCTATGTACCTTGTCACCACCAGACATGGTGGCATTGTGCAATACCAATCTTAGAGCTTTATATTTGACAGAAGAAGGCTCTCCTGCGCTGTCACTTGTCCTGCCCTGCCCTGTGCTCCTGCCCTGTGCTGTGCTGAATGATGAAGTCACACCTCACTGACTCTGGCCCTGTCTGCCTGCAAAGCTCTGCCCTTATGGTTTGAAGAATCTCACCTCTTTGAATTAAAGGAGTTTCTTGCTTCTTTCTGCAAAGTGTTCTAGGATGGTTGTGCTCTAAGGTTCTTCGATAATTCCACCCTCTTAAAGCGTCCAAATATGAATCTTCCTAAGCTTTTTAAAGGCTTCATAAGTCATTCTCCAAAAGAAATGTTCCTATTATGGTTGACTCATCATCGTAGGCCCTTTGAAAAGTCAAGGATACAGTTTGGGCTAGGAAGTAAGGAATTGGGCACTTATCATTTTTTATAAGCATTGTTATTATTTTTTGCTGTAAATGGCTGCTTAAAACTAAATACTCTTATCGGTGTGTTACTTTTTAAAAATTCTGATTATATAACAGAACACAAATGAAACAATTGAGAATGCATGCTGTGTTGAGAGAAGAAAGAAATTCGACAAACACAATTGAGCCCCACAGGAGACACGGTCACAAACGTTCCAGCACTGAAGGAGGCTTGAGTACAAAAGATTATTAACTTAACTCGGCTTTATTTAGTCTTCTTGGGCTGGCTAGACAATAAACACAGCAATATCTAACCCTCATTGTCCTTCATGTGAAACACACATTTAAAGTTCAAAGATGTGAGTCTCACACTAATGTGGAGGAAGAAAGACCTTTTCTTTCTTTGGTACCAGAACTTGCCACATTTTCCCTCTCTTGAAGAAAAAAAAAAGTCAATTCAGGCAGAGTTTACGTGATTGTGCTGAGGCTGAACAAGTGTAGCCTTCAAGTACCCAAATCTACTTTCTAGTTAGCAGACAGTTGCCTTAGTCATCATTGAAAAGCCCCTTTCTGGGACATCAAGAAATGTTGCATTTGGTTGAGAGTCATTATTTCTATTTGCTACTTTGTGTATGAATCTGAACAACAAGAAGAACCTTCATGCTGTATTTTTCTTCCTTTTTTTTTTATTATCACCAGGTCTAGGCTTTTATAAAGCATGTTAGAATTTTCATTTTGCTGTAGTTGATAATATAAGGATGTTGGAAGAGGCTTGGAATTAAACATCCAAATGATATGCAGAGGACATTTTCTCAATGACCCAGTAATTTCTATGAACAGGTTCCTGGAGGAATGGACTTTTAGGTAAGGTGACAGAGGTCATAGGTTCCAGCTTTTGAGGCAGATATCCTGTGAAAATATAACTTGGTCCATTTCCCTGGATTTTCTTTACAAGTACCATTTATGGTATATTCTGGCTAAGTCATTTTATAGACCTGGTTTTCTTATTTTCAAATGTAAAATCCACATTTTGATTCTATATTTTATTACCAACTGGACTTCTGTGGTACAATGTACACTTGTCATGCACTTGAGGTTTCCAGCTAGCATCTCCCATGGTGTGAATTTCAGAAGAATGTATGGCTCAGTTACCACTACAAATGGGACTGTGGAGCCCTACCTCCCATCCAAGGACTACAGTAAACCAACTCCACAAGCATGTTTTGGGTATATTCTTCGCACAAGGGCATGGGCAGTGGAGAACAGTTTCTGGGATCACTTGATTTATTGGCAAATCTTTCAAATTCTTTCTAGTTTTCTCCCAAGTTTTTGATTTAATTACACATTTTCTAACACCTGATGGCCAGGGTTGGGGAGGAGTATGAGCTGATGGAAAGGTAAAAAAAAAGGCAGCAACTTTTCCTCTTGCTAATCTATCGTTCCTGCCTGTGCTATGGAAGGTTTCCGCAAACCTCACTCAGACAGTTTTTCTATGTAGGTAGGCACTTATGCTGGTGCTGGCCTTCTAAAATTATTGCTTTTTTTTTAATGATGAAGCCAAATAATTATAAAACTGAGATTTAAACTTCTCTTAACAACCGCCTCCACCAGCCACACTGAGTGAGACTATATACTATGCTAAGTGTAATTCTAAGCCTTTTATTAATATCTTCATGCTTAAATCTCTGGAAGCCCACGCAGGGAGAGGCTGAGTTGAGACAACTTGAGCATGGCCTTATATGGGCAAGGTCCACTTACCTCATAGCTACTACAAGAGTTAACTGTAATTGGTCCCCACAATAAATGTGGGAATGGAGTAGGAGATGCTACAATGGCAGCCTAAATTTCAGTTGTGTTCTGAAAGAAAAGTCATGATTTGCCCTCAGGTCCTCCTTTTTGACACCATAACATCTGCAGATAGTTATGTTTTTTACCAAATCACCAAAGTAACCTTCAGTTCTCTTCACAAGCTCTTTTGTCCAAGCTCCTTCCATTATGACAAGGCAGATGCTCTTATGGGCATATCTAACCATAGAAGAGATTTTACGTAACAACCTTTAGGGTTCTCTCTTGCTCTGAATGTGAAAACAGAATCTTCAGCATGGCCTACCAGGAAAGGAATGCCTTGGCACCTGTCCTCCCAGTCCGACTGACCTCTTAACCTTTTGCCTCTTAGTTTATCTAATAAGTAAAGAAAGGAAAGCAATGAGAACATTATGCTACCTGAGCCACGTTCCAAAGAGCAGCCTACTATAGACAATCACGGATATAATTGGCTCCTTGCTACGTGTCACATACCACCTGACTCAGACTGTCCCTTCTAAATGTGTACATTTGCCACTACACCTATAAACTGGTGACTTGAGAAGGGAAATGTGTTTTTTTAAAGCTTTTGTTTTATAAAAAGTTAAATTCCAAGTCCACAAAAGCCTGTCTTACCTATAAAGTAGCAAAGCTATTCTATAGAAGTATTACAGCTCTTTATTTGACAAAATAAAAATATGTGATTTAACAATATGTGATAAAATAATAATGGATATCTACTAATTTATTAAGCATCAGCCAACATTTGGTGTACCCTCTTTCCTGCCATCTTTAATTGGTACTTACTTTTAAAGTTCCCATTGTACAAATTAAAATATGAGTCCCATGTCGATTCCAGTGAAAAAAAATATTTCCAGTTAAGTTAGATTACCATCCTAGCTTCTAATAGGAAATTCATGTTCTCATGCATTGTACAATTTCTTTAACAAGAGTAGCATACTCACCCAAGTTTCAGTGACCAAGTTTGGATGGTTTCTTGCTCTGTATTTTATAGTTTGAAAACAACAACAACAACAACAAAAGAATTGCTTTCTAATTAAAGATTTGATGCTTGGTGTCAGCCTTTGAAAATTCTTCCACGATGATACGACAGCCCCAGCTTTTAACTGAGTTCTATTCTGCTCTATTCTGTATAACCAAACCTCTGAGAACCACTGTTCTGCTCTGCTTGTTGAATGATTTCTGTTAATGTTTGAATAACTGGTAAAAAAAAAGATCAAAATCCAAAATCCCCCAACTGTAGAGTCCATGTGGCGTGTGAACACTCATGCTACAGTTTTTTTGAGTACACAGAAGTGACAGTTGCACATCACATGACCTCCTTGTTTCTTCTCTTGCCATGCTGGTATTGAGCCCTATAATGTGTGGCTAAATCTCTGTTTGGCTTCTTTTGTTTTTAGAAGCTTAAGAAGATTCCACATGTTTAAAAAGATCAGAACTTGGGTTATTAATATTTGAGCAACTGAAAAACAAATTAAGCTAAGATTTCAGGCTGCATCATTGATTCATTTCCATCTACTGCCTTTGTCGGTTTACACTTCCAGGAATATTTGGCTGGGGTCTGTTTGAGTTGGGAGAATTATTAAAAAAGTGTTTTTATTGTCTAGAGAGATTTACAATATTAGGTCACCAAATGTAAGGATTAAAATACATGTTTTATAGAAAACATAATGTTTTTTTAGATTCAAAGGGATTCTTGAATATAAATGGAAAGCTATTAAAGATGCAGAAGTTTGGGGTTATGAATTAATATAAGTGAAGAATATAACTGTATATTCTTTATGTAGTCAGAATTCTCAGTGTGAATTGTAACCAGGGAAATAGTGTCTAAGTCCTTCATTCCACCTGTTGTCATCCTTCTTCCTAAATATTATCTCCATGCTGTCCTTCAAGTAAATATCATAGAATATGTAGAGTATCACACTGCAAAAGAAATTTAGTGTGTACTTAAGGCCAATATGTATCAATATGTGTTACATATTGTAAGAATCAATACTTAGGTGTAATTTTCTTTTTCTTTTCTTTTATACTCTCTGTCTGCCTGCCTGCCTGCCTGTCTGTCTGTCTGTCTGTCTGTTATTTTTGAGTCACAGTTTCACTATGCAGACCTAGCTGATCTGAAACTCATTATGTAGACCAGGTTGGTCTGAAACTCACAGATATCTGCCTGCCTCTACCTGCTGAATGAATGGTGGGATAAAAGGCACACACCACCACAGGTGGCCTGTTCTTTATATTTTTTCAATGGGCTTAATATACTAAGATGTTTCAAAATATCAAAGAAGTTAAACTAGTACAACCCAACTTTATTGATCAGAAGCAGCACGGCAGGCTTCTGTTTGATGCTGTACCTTTAGTTGTAGGAGAGTGGGACATTTTCAGTTGATATGCAGATGTTCATTAATCAAGTATGCTTAGTCTTCAGACAGTACAACGTGACATCATTATCTATGAAGTTCACACTCAAGAACCATGCAAATGGAGTTAAAAACCAACAAGCAAAAAAAAAAAAAAAAAAAAAAAAAAAAAAAAAAAAAAAAAACCAAAAACTTGCAAAGAAAAATCATAATGTCTTAGTTAACTTTACAGTTTTGTATTGGTCTGTTCTCATATACATGTGGCAGCCAACAGGTATATACTTGGTAATATCAATATAATACTTAATTTAATGAACCAAATATCTATACAGTCAAAATGGCAATCATCAGAGCTAGAACAGTTGTCAATATTCAGCCTAGGCAATCCAAATACTTCGAATTTCCCATTTTAAGACCTTGTCTCTATATTGCAGTTGAAGTTTTTGTGACTGTCATCCTGGCTTAGAAAAATCACATCCAGTAAGCTACATATGATGCCAATGGTCTTGTCACAAATCTGTTCTGGTTGCTTATGTAAATGGAATGTCTCAGATAACGGGAAGATATAAAGTATTGCTTCCTGTCTGCCCCTAATTGAGCACTTTTACTATTTTCTGCCATGGCTGTTCTATATTATTCTGATGTAGTGTGGACTACTCTTCTTTCTAAAGCAG
Source organism: Apodemus sylvaticus (assembly GCF_947179515.1). NCBI lineage: Eukaryota > Metazoa > Chordata > Mammalia > Rodentia > Muridae > Apodemus > Apodemus sylvaticus. The sequence continues at coordinate 53,334,325 of NC_067475.1, read as the reverse complement.
AAGGCTAGGCATGGTGGTGCACACCTTTAATTCGAACACTGCATTTGGGGGGCAGAGGCAGGTGGATCTCTGTGAGTTCAAGGACAGCTTGGTCTACAGAATGAGTTTAGGGAGAGCCAAGGTTACACTGAGAAACCCTGTCTCAGAGAACAAACAGGACAAAACAGAAAGAAAGAAAGAAAGAAAGAAAGAAAGAAAGAAAGAAAGAAAGAAAGAAAGAAAGAAAGGAAGGAAGGAAGGAAGGAAGGAAGGAAGGAAGGAAGGAAGGAAGGAAGGAAGGAAGGAAGGAAGGAAGGAAGGAAGGAAGGAAGGATAATAAGTTTATGAGTCTCACAGAGTTGGACATTTTTGAAATTATGCTCTGGTCTCTCGTTGATAGGCATCAATCATCTCGAGTGACTGAATGTTTGTGTCTTGCTAAAGAAAGTGAGCAAAATAGTGCCTTGTTTGTTGGTACCATTAGGATGATGTCATCTAAGATTACAGGAACAGATTCTTTTTCTTGGGCAATGCAAAGACCAAAAAGCAGGAAAAGGAAGATTTCAACTCAGCAAGATTTTGGTGAAAGTGAAAGTACACACACACACACACACACACACACACACATACACACACACACACACACACACACAGAGAGAGAGAGAGAGAGAGAGAGAGAGAGAGAGAGAGAGAGAGAGAGAGAGAAATGATAGACAGATAGATAGATAGATATGTAGATGGATAGATGATTGAGAACAAGACAGACCTTCCAGATGACAAAGAGACCCAGAGCTAGTGAGTCAACTGAGAGGAGCAGATTTTGTACATGCCTGGTACAAGGATGAATTAGGTCCCTTTTGTCTTCGAAGTTGTATGCCTTGGCCTACTGAATAAGATTGGTCAATCAAGATAAAGACAGAGAAGTCAAGTGGACACTATCACAGCAGGCTTCTAGTGGGAAATTTGAAAGTCTAAAACCAGCTACCAAAAAAGCCTAAGTCTTTATCTTAGAGAAGTAGAAGAATCAAGAAGTCACTCATCTTACATTTTTCTTTTTATTCACTATTATGTTTTTATAAGTTTGTTCTTTTTTACAATAACATCAGCTTTATTTTCCTTCCAAAAGATTATTCTCACATACATGGATTTCTTTTTTTTTTCAAATTCGATATATTTTTATTTACATTTCAAATGATTTCCCCTTTTCTGGCTCCCCAGTCCCTGAAAGTCCCATAAGCCCTCTTCCCTCCCTTATTCCCTCATCCACCCCTTCCCACTTCTCTGTTCTGGTATTGCCCTATACTGCTACATTGAGCCTTTCCAGATCCAGGGGCCACTCCTCCGTTCCTCTTGGACATCATTTAATATGTGGATTATGTCTTGGGTATTCCAAGTTTCTAGGCTAATATTCACTTATCAGTGAGTGCATACCATGATTCATCTTTTGAGACTGGGTTACCTCACTTAGTATGATGTTCTCTAGTTCTATCCATTTGTCTATGAATTTCATGAATTCATTGTTTCTAATGGCTGAATAGTACTCCATTGTGTATATATACCACATTTTTTTGTATCCATTCCTCTGTTGAGGGACATCTAGGTTCTTTCCAGCTTCTGGCTATTACAAATAGGGCTGCTATGAACATAGTGGAGCATGTGTCCTTATTACATGCTGGGGAATCCTCTGGGCATATATGCCCAGGGGTAGTATAGCTGGGTCCTCTGGAAGAAGTCATGCCCAGATTTCTGAGGAACTGTCAGACTGATTTCCAAAGTGGTCATCTTACATTTTTTAATGACAAACACATTAGTCGGCCTACAGCCTCTTTTCCCTGTCAGTCTATCTATCAGGGATGCCTGTGATTCCTAGCCCATCAATTTTGCCAGCCCCAGCATAGTAGATTTTATTGGGTCAAGAATTCAACCTTTGAGACTGGATTGAGGCCTTAGTGTTTAGAAGTGCTATTCTTCCAGAGGACCAGAATTCGATTCTTAACACTGACATCAGGGAGTTTGCAACACAGGATGGAACACCCTTTCCTGGGTCCCGCAAATAGATGAACCCTTAAAAATCCCCACATCAATCACTCCACTTAGGAAGCTTAGGACCTACCTGTAGCCAGGGTTTGGGATAATTTGAGGACTTCTAATCCAGAGGGAACAGGTGTGCATGCTAAGGACTGAGGACACAAGTTGTGTCTGTCCTCTACTGTTGACAAGTCTAGCTAAATACATTATCTAGCTCCCTGTTTGTACATCTGTACTTGGCCCTGGCCCTTGTTTCCTGCTTGAGATTGTTTCAGCTTACCTCCCGGATGAGCTCAGTAGTTTCACTAGCAATCCTGACATCAGCAATAGCTCCTTCCTGGCATTGGTCTGATTTGTTATCTTATTGATACAGACTACAGTTCTTGGTCCACTTCTGAAGCCTCTCCAACTCCAACTCTGTTGCCCTGTGTAACATTTTGTAACCCACATACAATATGTATACATGCATATAGAATATATTCTATACGTGCATATAGAAATATATTTACTGTTTGCCATGTGACATATTTGACCCTTCTTATTAGTAAGTAATATCATACCACCTCAATGAAAATAGGTGGTTTTTATATGAAAATTGCTATCATTAAAATTCTAAATCTAGTTAATGAATCACTAAAAGATTGTAAAATTGTAGAAAGATAAAAACATGCTCATCTTTGTTCTGGCATCACGTGCTCATCAAATGCATACACACGTGCACCAGCAAAGAAAAATAAATCTTAAAAAAAATTCAACCTTCTTTGCAAGTCTAGCACTTAAAAATGCTAAATGTTCTTAGCATTTGTTTTTGACATCATGTTTTAAGGTATATGAGTCTGTATTGCCAAAGTAGACACCAAGCTTTGATATTTACCAGAGTGGTTGATTAACTACTCTTAACCTTTAATTACCTTTTCACAAGTATCAGCTTTCCCCCATCAACTATCAAAATAATCCACTTTCCTTTAAGTTATTCCTATTCCTCAGACATCTACTCTGTTATACCCTCTAGTACATCTCTCCTCCTGGTACATCAATCCCATTTACTAGCAGTGAATGGAAAAATTTCACTACTGACCTTATCATGAGCCCACAAATCCCCAGTGATGGGCTGATATCGCCAGGACCCTGATGGGTAAATCAGCCGCCAGTGCTCCCTTTAGCGTCTGCTTTCTCGGACCACACTTCTCCTGTTCTTGGCCCTAGTTGATCTTTCTCCTCATAGCTTAACTCTGCAGCTTCACTCTCAAAGTTGTCTCCATCAGCCCTAGCCACACCCATTTCCAGCAGGAGTTGTTATCTTATCAATATCTATGTCAGCTGAGGCAGGAAACTCAGATGGAGGAGATTAGTTCTCAGGTCAGATCTCTCTGAAAAGGAAAGAAGGTTCAGAAGAGCAGGTCTCTTATCATACAATCTTCAAAATGCCTTGGTGACTCATAGCCGTGCTCAAACTGCAACCTTTCCGCTCTTTACAGGTTTAGATAAAAGGATGAAGAAAAAAGGCTTTTTGGTCAAGGTAGTTGGTCCTAGTTGAGGCCACTTTTTCTCAAACTGAGCAGGTGCCACACCTGACCTTCAGGAGCACTTCAAAAACAACAAACAAACAAACAAAAACAAACAAAAAGCACCTAGATCCCCTTGCCAGCATTTCTGATTGAGCTATGATGAACTTACCTTTTCAATAATTTCTCAAATGATACTGATACTGATATGCAGGGACGCCCCCACAGCCCAAGAATCACTTCCATAGCCATTTCTAGCAGGGCCCGCCAGCTGACATCACTGTCAGCAGCTGAGGAAACAGGTTCGTCTATCTTGGTGGGTATCTGGAGGGCATGTCACCCCATCTGCCAGTAGGGTTTGAGTGAGTAGCAGATGTGATCCTGGAGACATCATTGCTTACGTTTTGTTCGCCTCATACTGGGGTTTTGTGTCTCTGAGCTCACTTCTGAAATGGCCCTAATGAAACCCAATGTGGGGGATCTTATGGGCAGAAGTTATATCACTCCTCATTCGTTCCTAACTACTCCAACCACTTGTTTAAGCTAAAGTGGGAAGCCATTGTTTCAGCATCTTGTTCCTACATAAAAGCTTGACAAATCTACCATATTAGAGTGTCCTGATCTGTTTATTCCCTTTTAAGGCCACTAGTAATGTCTTGTGAATGACCTCATTAACCTCTACCTGTGAACTTGCCTTGTGGCACCATTTTTTTCATGTTGTTGTGTGCAGGCATCCCCATTGATTTTTCTCAGACAGTTAGCTTGATCAAGACCCCTCATACAAGGCAACCTTCAATGGCTTCCTATTGTTCTGGAATACAGGCATACAAGCATGGCTCTGCCTGCCTTAAAAGGCCCGGTTCTCCTTTCTCTCCTCCCAAGCCTGTCTGAGCTGTGCTTGTCTGCTTACAGCTTCTTTCCAAATTGTTTACATTTTTTGCCCTACAGACTTCCCTTGACTACACCCCCACTCAAGGGCACCCTGCAGGTCTCGTCCAACTGAAAACATTTCCTCTAATTCACCACCCGTGTCCGCATGCCAAGGCTGGGAACTCCTGGGCATATCTCGTCCTCCTGATGTTACTGTGTTGCCCACACTTGAATTTTTCTCTTACTTGCTTTACCTGCCCACAGGGTTGGGATGATCTAGAAACCAACCCTAGGAAAGAACAACTCATACAGCTCCTCACTTCCCACTATCAGCAATATCCATAACACATGACGATCACTCAGGAGAAGGTAGGGAACTCTCCTGGCGTTAAAGAGAAATAAATATGAGGAAAAATGGAACATGCAATTAGCTATTTGTAAGTGAAAAATTAGTAACTCAGACAGTGTCAATCATGCTTACCCACCAAATACACAAATGTTTTAAAAACTAAACCGTTTCTAACCTTTTACATTAATTAGTGTTGTTTATAAAGATATTAGTAGCATAAATTTAATTTCTTATAATTTAAAATGGAAATGAAAATCATAACTAGTAATTTAAGAACATAAAGGCTGTACCACCAAGTCCTATTGCCAGACTATATGTCATGGCTAATTTATCTTTTAAGTATTAACATAATGTTTTATAAAATGGTATATTTAAAAAAGTGTCAGAAGTGATATATAGTTAAATCTATTCCTATTTTTTTAATATTTTTATTTTCTATATTCTTTGTTTACATTCCAAATGATTTCCCCTTTCCCGGATCCCCCCTCCCCATATGTCCCATAAACCTTCTTCTCTCCATCCCTTCTCCAATCACCTCCCTCTTTTTTCTCTGTCCTTATATTTTTTAAAATTAAGAAGCATTTATTTAGGAATACTTTATAGGAATAAAAGAGGCAGAAACCAAGGTCTGAATTTTTAGCTACAGGATTCACATAAATCACCTACAACAATAAGGGAAAAAATCTTTAAAATAATATGTGGAAAATAAGCATGCAGTATCATTTTAGTTAAGATCAATAAAGGGAATTAGAGGTTGTATGCTATAATTGTAATCTGGTATAGTAATATAATTTGTGTTTTGTTACATAGAATCTTACTCAGCCTAGATTCTCTATTAAGGATATTTGCCATTTGGTTTTCTGTCTTTTTAGCTAAAAGTCTTTTTAACAGCAACTCAGAGGCTCAGCTACATACAAAAATAACAAATTCAGGTCCAGCCTAGGAAGCCTAACCATATACCCCAAGATATTTTCTTTCTTTTATTTTTAATTAGATATTTACTTTATTTCCATTTCAAATGTTATCCCCTTTCCTGGTTCCCCCCCCAAAAAAACTCCCATCTTATCCCCCCTCCCACTGCCCAACACATTATCTACCATAGTATTTGAGTATATGGGGTCTTGAAAATGATAGAAAACATTCAGCTGAGTTAAGTTTCACTAAGTTTTTCTGGTGTTTTTGATTGTTAGTCGACCAAAAGAAGGACAGCTGCTTCTTTGAGTAGTAGAGGACAGCAGTAACAATGGTAGCCATGGGATACATGCCCATCACCCATCGCTCTTCTGCTAATATGCAGTGCTGACAAGAGGAAGTGACAGAGATTGCCACTGCTTCTTCTGTCTCTGGATCTTCCTTGTGCTTTGAGGTGGGTTGATGCCTAGCTCCTTGAAGACAGTTCTGATTTCTATAGGATCCTCATACAGTCAAAGGCAGTGAGAAACGAAGTGGAAAGTTAAGGGTTGGAAAGTCAGTTGTGTTGGATGGTGTTTTGCTGGGGCAAACACTTCAGGAAAGACTTTTCCTGAAGCAGACACAGGTGAAAGGCAAAGACAGGCTCATGAAGGAACATTTCATTGAGGCAGACATAGGAGAAAGGATGTTCCACTAAGGTAAGCATGTGAAAGAACACATGATGAAAGATCCTTTGCTAAGTACATGCATGTATTGGTTGACCTTACACTTCATAGCTGAGCTCCTTTGGTCTGAATTCCACGGAGAGAAAAGCACCAAAAATCGTCTGGTGGTATGCTGAGGCTTCTTGCTGCTTCAGCGTACTCAGGCAGAATGATGTCAGCTAAAACAGACTCATGTGCTCAGCCAAGATACATGCTAAGGCAAGACCTGTAGAGAACACATGATGTTTGAATGGAGTATACAAAGGACTCAACAGGCAGGGGCTGAGGCTGAGGCGGAGGCGGAGGCAGAGGCTGAGGTGGAGGCTGAGGCTGAGGCTGAGGCGGAGGCAGAGGCTGAGGTGGAGGCTGAAGCGGAGGCAGAGGCTGAGGCGAAGGCTGAGGCTGAGGCTGAGGCTGAGGCTGAGGCTGAGGCCTGGCTGTCTCTGCTAGGTAGTGCCATTGCTGCTGATTCCTGTTTGCTATTCCGACTCTAATGAACTGAACTGATGATGTATGTTTGTAGTATGGTAAGTATTTGTCAGTAAGTAGATGATGGTGCTGCTTCTGCTGACTCCTGTGAACTGAACTGCTGATTGCCTGGCAAGAAAGATAGGATTTGCTCCAAAGAACTCTTTCTAAACAGGTCCACTTGTCCTGCTTCCTTTCTTTTTCACTACCTCTGTTGAATGGTAGGCTAGAAGGGAAGTTAAAGCATTTAAGAACCATCATTAAAATTAGGGTTTGAAAAAATTAGTTATAGAGATATTCCTGCAAATCTGATTCTTATGAACCAGATTTGGATCAGAGTTGTAGATTCCAATTTATTTCATGGGTTCTAACTTCTTATACCACATTTTGTAGCTGTGTTTTCTATGATACTCTCTGCCTTATAAACTTAAGGATAACTCATTAAATGTGAAGAATAAAGCCTCACAGAGTCCGCTTAAGCTTCAACTGTCACAATTCGATGGGATCAAATCCTTAGAGTCTATCTATGCATTCCATGATCTATATCTATCCATTCCATGATCTATCTATTCATTTATCTATATATCAGTCATCTGTTAACTATCCACTATGCTTAAATCTGATTGATTCTGATATCATCTACAAAGTTACCCATGGGTGGGATCAATTTTAAATATGCTATTGGAAAGTGGTGAAATTGTGGAAGGGAAGCAGATTGATTAGAAGACTTGGGTCGTTGTGTCTTCCGTGGGAATCTTGTCCTAGACCCTTCATGCATCCCTCTTTTTGCTTCCTGGCAGCCATGAGATAGATATTCCCTCTCCTGGTAAGTGCCTTGTCATAGAGTCAAAGTGATGAATCCAATCAGTTGTGGGTAGAAACCTTTGAAACTATTAGCCGAAATAAATATTTCCTCTTTTAAATTGTTCAAATATTTGTCTCATTGATGAATATTATATCTATGTATCTCTAGATGTTTTTATCTCTTCTGTAAAATGCTGAGGAACAACCATTCTTTAGTAGTGAAAATGGGCCAGCTTATGAGCAACAAACTTTCAGGAATGAGTTCTTTACATTAGTTTAAGGCTGTTGAAATAGTTTTCTGCTGTGATTAAGTTTAAGGGCATTGATGATAATGTATTTCATGTCAAAATGACACTGGTAATCCATGGTATTCATGAGCAACATAGTTATTCATTCTATGACCTGTGGAATCAAAAGTGTTTAGAAGCCAAGGCATGTCTAAGTAGCCAAAGTCTTAGACTAGGTTAGTGAAAATGTATAGCGTAATAGGGTTTACTGGCTGCTTCTAACTATGCTAGAGAACATGAATCAAGAAAACAAGCTTAGGGACTTAAACTCCCACCTTCAAGTCTGTCTAAAGGATTTGAAAACTTCATGACTATTCGGAGAGAAATTCATTTACCTGTCATGGTGGGGCCATGATTTCTGAAAGAGCAAATCCAATGGCAAATGCTCCAGATAGGTGATACAGACAGAAATGAAATTCCCCAACCATATAATGTTTCTTTCTCATACTCCTAATGGTCTTTAAGAAGGAAATAAATCCTGAACATTGACAAAAGATATGTGATAAATTATGATGATTTAATATCCCCCAACAAAATAATCTTCCTGACTTTAATGAAAACAACCTCTCCTTTTTTGTTAGGTTAGGTCACATTCCTTTTTTCCCCAAAGAATCAGTGAAGGCTTCTCCTGATGCAGTTACCTTTCAAGGCTTTGCCATGCAGCCTCCAGCCTCCAGCTTGCACTCCATTCCCAGCAAGTGTGAAAGGAAAGGTATAAATTGTGACCTGCAATAGGTAGAATAGTCACCAAGATACATGATTGACCTATTTATTTTGAACAAACTTGGAGAGTGTGAAAAGTAGCTTAAGTATGTGAGAACAGAGTGGAAAAAATAAAGTTACATTTGACCTAAGATATTGCCAGAGACCAACTAAGTAAAGATTGTCTATTTCCTATAAATAGAAGGCGAACTTGGTGAATCATATAAATACAAGGGGACTCTTCAGAAGGTGTGGTGGCTTGAGAAACAGGTAGCATCCCATATAAAGTGAAGGAAATGTAATTGTACAAGGTCACTAAGAAAGATGCACATAATTTAGTAAAACCTTTTGGATTAAGAAGGCAATATGTTTGATTTGGGTGTGTCTCTCTGATTCTTGAATGACTTCAAAATTGCTCATGTTCAGAGCCAACATCCTGTGAAAGGTTCAGACTGTTGTGGCAGTTCTGTCACTTAGATTATACACCCTAAAAGATTCAGCAGAAGTGCCAGTGGGAAATACAGATGTTATTCAAACCCTTTCTCGGAAGCCTCCCACAGTATTTATCCTTAGGATGTTGTGATAAAACCATGTCATCTTCTACTGGCTGCTCTTTTTATGACAATCTCATATTTTTGTTTTTAACTTATTAATATTTTAAATGTATTGATAATTTAATAAATGTATGCATTGAAATATGATCACAGCCACCCCATTTCCATTCTCTAAGACTCCCACTCTCTAAGCATATCTTCTTTCTCAGTTTTTCATGATCCATTTGTTTAATTAGAATTGCCCATATGTATGTGCATACAGAGCATCCACAGGAGTATATGCAACCCACTAGGCACATATCACCTCAAGTGAACTATTTTCCATCCCCTAGAAGCTACTAACTGTCACCAGATCTTCAGCTAGGTTTGGATCCTCATGGTCGCCTCCCAAGCCCATGCTGGAGATTTGAGTAGATTGCTCTTGGGTAGGCTTAGTGCAAGTTAGCATAGCTGATGTGAGCTCATGAGTGCAATGCCCTAACTTCTCTTTAAAAATTGAAAGAAAACCAAATTTAAAAAAAGAAAAACCTTTTTGGTTCTACAATCTATGGTAACCCTTGACTATCAGGTTACCATATAAGCTGAACTTGTGAATATCCTATCATGAACTACATGTGGCCTTCAGCCACCAAATATGAAGTTGGAAATATGTAATTATATTCCATTATCAAGTGAAAACACTATATCTAAGATCATGTATTGAAGGACTCAAAATAAAGTAAACTATATGAGTAAATGACCAAAGTACAATTTTCCATCCTCCCATCCTATTAACTTTTATCTTTTCCTTTAAATTTCTTTTATTTGGGGGAAATTTAAATATAATAAAAAAGATATTGATCATTTCCTCTGTCCCTTTGCACTTTCCAAACTTTATGATTATGCTCTCTTTCAAATCCTCCCTAACCCCCAAGTACATAAATACATCTTGCTCAGTCTATGTAATGTTACTTGCATGTGTATTTTCAAGGCTGTGAGCTTGGTGTTGTATAATCAGGTGGTGTCTCCTTTCCTAGGAAAGACTAGTTTTCCTTCTGTCAGCACTCCTATCTTGCTTAGTGCATGCATCTGTCCCCAGAGGGAGATCTGAATGCCCATCTGATGGAGAAAGAAATATCCCGCACTTGTGGTACATACGGCTCTCTGACTGAAGTATCGCAATCCAACTTGGAAGATCATAAAGGACTGTCGATGGCAGGGAGTCCTCCCGGCAGCTGGAGCTTCAGCATTACCTATGGCTACTCATTTTTCCTGCATGAAAGATTAACATATGTGAAGCTATATCATTTTACGAACTGTGGCTTATAGTTTGGCAGGGTGGTCAAGAATGTTAAAGGAACATATTTGGAACGTTAGTTGTTAGCAGATCTGAGGACTATGTAAATGGATGACTTTTAAAAACAAGTAGAGAGGTTGATATTTTGTGTCCTTTGTGAATACTCAACAAAAGATGACCTCAATAGGTAATGGTTTTCATAATCACAGGATAGAAGAATCTATTTTGCTGCAGAATTAACCTACTTCTATAGCCAGGCCTGTTGCTACCCAGAGTACTCATGAGCAAATGACCCTGATAGTAGAAATGTAGATACTAAGTGAACTTGGCATTGTCAACTTCTCTGCAAGGCTAATTTGGTTACACTCATTGTTACCAAGTAGAGCAAAGAACAGAAGCCAAGACCAATATGCAGCCATGAAACTCTGTGGAACATTGTTCCCAGAGAAGATCATGTCACAGTATTTACATTCACTCACTTCCAGCATAATGGGGTAGCATTTATTTCTATTAAAATGACCACTCACTCTAGATACAGAGTTGCCTTCAACCAATGTAAGAAAAAACTAATAGTTATTACATGATACTCCACTAATAGATACAAGGATATGAAGACCTTTTACAGAGACCTCTTAACTTATATAAGCACACATATTGTATAAGGTCACATCCCTGAAATAACACTCTGATTATTGACTGGTTATCTATCTATCTATCTATCTATCTATCTATCTATCTATCTATCTGTCTGTCTGTCTGTCTGTCTGTCTGTCTGTCTGTCTGTCTATCTATCCATCTAGCTATTTAGGTATATCTATTTAGCTATCTAGTTTTCTATTTATTATCTGTTATCATACTATATATGTCTGTTTCTCTTATTGAATCTTAATAGAGTGCATAAATATGAATGAGTTCAAATAAATTAACTTTCTTATTAATTCAATCCTTAAGAAACGTGAGAAATGCTTTTGGAAGGAAGCTTTGGGTTAAGTTACTACTAAGGTCAGATTATCAGAAAGAACAGATGTTTACCCAGGAGCTACCAGCACATGTTTTCCAATGAAACAATATACATAAACTTAACAGCCCTTCAACTTTATTTGTTAAAGAGTAAAGATACTGCAGTGTAACTCTAATTAGGCTGATGGTACTAACCCTTAGGAAAATGTGTTCCAAGTCTTAAAAACAAGTGTACTTGTCGGACCTTTAATACTTTTCATTTCATATTGAGGATTGTTTTGTTGAAGTAATTGATGGAAAGAGCCAACATGGTGACTATTTAATAGGAAGAATAAAATAAAAATGAATTTTTGAGGAGCATCCTTTCCTCTATTAAACTGTATGCTAATATGGACTAAGTGAGATTGTGTATATTATTTTGGGTCTGTAAATGATATGGGTGTGGTCAATTATAATTACTGGATAAGCTAGACCCTCTTAAAATCCTAATAATGTAAAGAGTTTTGTTAGCCTTTCTCCAAGTGGGTATACAGGTGTGTACCCTCAGGAGGAGGCTGGAAGATGAGCTCAAGTGTCATTCTTAGAAACACTGTCCATCTCCTTTGATATAAGGGCTTTCATTTTGAGCTCACTAACCAGGCTAACCTGGCTGGCCAGCAAGCCCAGCTCTGGAATTACAAGTATACACTACCAAATGCTGTGTATTTAGATGGGTTCTTGGGAATCAACCTCAGATCCTTGTGTTTGCAAGGAAAGCACTTACTGGTGGAACAGTAAGCCCTTTGCAAGGAGTTTTAATCTACATTTTGTATTGTCAGTGAATATTGAGATGCATGCAGTTTTCCTAACAAAAGTCATGTGACCATTGAAACAGTACATACTGGATGTTCAATAGCCTCATAACCCTCAGTTCAGGATGCTCTTCCTTATAAAAAAAAAAAAAAAGAGGGCATCTAATTTCATCTCAGCTTCACAGCCACTTTGCAGATCCAGTAATTTTAACCAAAAATTCATGAAAACAACTTATTTTTGTCATTTAATACATTAATGTACAATTTTCAGACATCTAGTTTTATGGTTTTCTGGGGCATTTCTGAACAAAATAGGAGCAAAGTTGTATACACTACATTCAGCCTTTCTCTTTGGCAAGAGGAACTTCCAATCAATCAACCAACTCTGTAATTAGCATCAAGTGGTGAATTACAAATTTTGTACAGGAGATAAGATTCTGGGAGCTTTGGATGCATTGACACTTACGGTCACAATATATATACCACTTCTTTTCATAGGCTCCTTGAGTCAATGAAATTGTCAAGGCTCACTAGCCTCTGGATGACACAGCCAATAGGATTTCATTGTCAAAGAATACCAGAATGGCCTCCAACCTGCAGGAATATCAACTCCAGAACTCTATTTTCAATAAGAGTTACAGCATTATTATTTTTTTCACAAACCTCCTTACCATATGTCTTTGAATACTGTATCCCCAGGTATTTTGCTTTCCACTTCAATTCTGAGGAACAAATATATTTTTTTATTTGGTTGGTTGGTTTTTACTCCAAGTTATTTTCACAGCAGTGAGCTGCTTTGGTTGTTGACAAAAGTAGTTGCTGCTCTGAAAGAGGCATGAAAGCCCTATTTGCTGAAAGAGAAAGCAAGAGTATGCATAGACTTAGCAACAATGCTTGAGTGATTTGATATGAAGGAAATTTAGCTGCAAATTGCAGGAGTCATAGTTTCTGAGGCAGCCATAATGTGTTCCGACGACTTCTGTCTTCTCATGACCATCTTCTCCTCCACCCCTTTCCTGATTTAGGAACGACATCAGAGAAATTAAGCCCTACCTACATACAAATTGGGACAGGGTCACAAAACTATTCATATTCTGATGCTTTTCTCAGTTTGGAGATTGCAGAAGCCACTGCAGGCAAATTGCAGGCTTGGCTAATATGCACATTTTTAAAAAATTGTTTGTTTTATGTATGTATGATTTACCTATTTAATGTGTATAACTCATCAGCACAAATATCTGTGCACCATAAGCATGCAGTGCGGACAGAAAGGCAGGTGCTACAGACAATTTGTGAGGTGTCATGTGGGTGTTAGAAATTGAACCCAGATCTCTGAAAGAGAAACTAGTGCTGTTAAGAACTGAGCCTCACCTCTGCAAATTTTTAAGGACTCACAGGGTAACTTTATCAGCATGAAGAATGTAAAACACATTTGGAAATTAAATTGTTAAAAATTATTGTTTTCTAAAATATTTTATAGCTTATCCATGCTGAGCAATGCTTACAAAAAAGATTACAATGGAGAGAAAAAACAACAAAAGGGAGTTTTCCCCCAAGATTATGTTGGTAATTAGAATATCATGATGTAATATCAAATTAGAATGATTTGAAGGGGAGTTGCTAGTTCCATTGCAGTCTGGCCACATTACTGAAAAGTGAGGTGCTGTTGCATTTATTTAAGTTACTAATTGAAATAGCAACTATTGCCAGGTAAAATATATATCACATGACACTTAATGGTCAAAGTCATTCTCTGGGGGCTGTAAGAGGGAATTTTAAAGAAATACTTTTGAGTTGTCTTTTTCTCACCAATGAAATATGAATGTAATATAGCATGAAAAATCAGTAAAGACAAGATGATTTTGCTGTGGAGAGAACAAAGAGATATTTCTGCCTCATTGGAACCCATTTGCCTGTTTGGAATCACAGTGATCTTCTGGGAATTCATGAAGTCAAAGATGTTTCTGAGTGGCAAACATACTTTTTTTTCCATTTTATAGTGCCATTTAAGAGATTGCTTGCCTCTGAATTAACTCAGTTTAAATATTTAATAAATGAATCCATTTATTAAATGAAATTGTGTTAAAGTTCTTCCTTTGTGTCCAAGGGCAATTAATGGTATTTGGTGTGCTTCTTTGGAACATGGTCCATGATGAAAAACCCAACTCTCAGACTTCATGGTGCTGGAAGTCAGGTAGATGATTCTGGACAAATGTCTTTCTGTCCTTGTCCTCTTTGTATGAGTAGTGGGAATAAAGCAACCAACTCTATTCATAAAGTTGCACAAATGTTTAGTGATATATTACATAAAATGCTTAGCACAATGTCTGGCACATAATAAAAACTCAATAAATGTTTGCTATTTTTAAAATTGCAAGCTTTTACAACCTTGCAATATTTGTAGAGAGCTTATCAGATTTAAATCTATAATTGGTTGGGTTTTTTTACGTAGAGCAAAGATCCACAATTTTAGGTACACTATGACTATGTAAAGGAATTTCAAACAGTCATATGAAAAGTAAAGGAATGTCCAGAATTATGCAGAAAGGAAGATTTGCTGACAATACAAAGCTACGCGGAGACAGTGGAGATACAGCTAAGTAGGAATTCCTTTTAAGGGCAAGCAAGGAACTTGAGAGGTTGAAATTAAGACACATGAAAAATAGATACAGAAACTCCAAGGGCATTATAAGGAAGAATGCTATACTGATCTTCATGAATATTAAATCAGGATCCAGAAGAATCCTGATGGCAAATCTTAATTGTCAACTTGACAGGAATTAGAATCACCTAAGATGCATCTTTGAGTGTGCCTGTGATGCTATTTCCAGTCAGCTCTGCCTGAAGTTAAAGACACACTCTAGGTATGGGCTTGGGTTCTTGGGCTGGGGTCCAAGTCTAAATAAGAAGACAAGACAAGCTAGGTAGCAGCGTTCATTTCTCTTTGTCATGTGACTGGGCACATGATAAAACAGCTGCCTCATTCTCCTGTCACCATCTTCTTCTTCATGTCCTGGTGAACTATTTCTCCTGATTGTGAGCCAGAATAAACCTGCTTTCTCTTAACTACTTCATATAAGGCATTTTATTATGGTAATGCTTAAGCAATAACAACAACCACACCAAAAGAGCTAGCTATCAGGTAGTTTTTGAAGGGTGCAAACAAATACTGGAAATAGATCAAAGGTCAGATGAGCCATACCAAGTTCTAAGCTGTATTTGGAGGGTATAATTTAACTATTCACATGCTGTGTGCCAGAATGTTAGTCATGAGGATTAGACAAAGTAGTGGGTACGTAGAGAGAATGAACTGAAACTCAGAAGTATCTCCTTTCTGATGATTTGTGCATTGTTCAAAATGTTGTTTACCAGATATTGTGTAAGGCAATGCTCAAAGCAGAAATCTGTCTGTCACAGGGTTTAGTTCCTAGTGATACTGAGATAGATAATTGAGGAGACCACCAGTCAATGACCAAGCCAGACAATAAAGAAGGGATATGTGGCCAGAAATGTGTGCCATGGTGTCAACTGGGATAGTATTTCCCTTGTAACTCCTTAGCCTTTTTTTTCCCCAGACAGGGTTTCTCTGTGTAGCCCTGGCTGTCCTGGAACTCACTCTTTAGTCCAGGCTGACTTCGAACTCAGAAATCTGCCTGCCTCTGCCTCCCAAGTGCTCAGATTAAAGGTGTGGGCCACCACCACCCAGCCTCCTGAGCCTTACATATCAGGCAATTTCACAGAAAGTAAGTCTGCTGAGACCAACTACTAGACTAGACTAATTCAGGAGGAAGATGCACAGAAATTATGCATCCTACAAAAGTCACCCAATGTCAAATTATTTAATTTGTTATACTTGTGTTTGAATATTGTTATTATTTGAATAGTCAATGCCTCCTGTTGGTCTTTCACATACATTCCACAGGTGGTGATGCTATAAGAAGGGCCAGAAGACCGTACAGACTCTGGCCTAGTTAACAGAAGTAGGTCATTGGCGGTGCATCTGGATGACACCGTTGTTTGGTTGTCTGGTTCTCGTCTAGTTTCTCTTCCTCCTGATTCTTCAAGGTGTGAAGAGTCACCAACTCACTCATGCTCCTGCTGATATGGCTTGACCAGGCCCACTGCTTCCCTTTCCACACCAAGATGGACTTAGGTCCTTTGAAAACATGAGTCCAAATGAACCTTCCCTCTCTTTAGTGGTCTGTCAGAGTTTTATTAACAATGATGAGAAATGTAGCAAATCCAAATTCTATATTTAGTAATGTATTAAAATAAAATATGTGTTTAATTATTTTTTCCATCCTTCCCATAAACCTTCCCATACGCCTTAATACAGTAGAAGACTTCTGGATTTTACCTGAGTAAATCAGTAACTACTGCATTTATGCCACTAAAGAAAAATACAGCAATATGTTTCTTTAACTGACACTTATGAAATAGATATAAGTCAGTGATTGTTCACATTTTTTCAAAGTTTGTTTTAATTGACTTTTTCCCACTAACACTTTCTCATTTGATCACTTTTTCTGTTCTTGCTCCAAAACACTTTTGAAAATGAGCTGTTCTAACAGCAGATATAAGGAACAAATATTACTTCATTCATCCATCATCTTTTACCAGTCTTCTAAGGAACATGCCTCCCAACTTCTGGTTATGTAATCCTAAGAGAAGCTTCTGGAGAGGTGATAATCATGATTCTAAAATAGTATTGGGGATGATAACAGTTTCATCTTGACAGGATGTGTAGTCACCTATAAGACAATCAACTGGATATCTCTGTCAGGGAATTTCTAGGTTGGGCTAACCAAGGTGAGAAGATGCAGCATAGTTGGTGGTCCTAATTCTTGGGCTGGAGTCCTGACTGAAACAAAAAGAAGCAGTGGCTTGAGCACCAGCATGAATCTCTTGCTTACTGAGTGCAAATGCAATGTATCCAACTACCTCACTCCTGTTGGTATGGTGAACTGTATGCCCAAGTCATGAGTCAAAGGAAACCTTCCCTTCCTTAAATGGTCCCTTCTCATCTTACTTTTAGAAAACTGCTTGGTGATCACTAAGGAAGTTGAACATTTCTATAGGTACTTCTCAGGCATTTGGTAGTCCTCAGTTGAGAATTCTTTGTTTAGCTCTGTACCCCATTTTTAATAGGGTTATTTGGTTCTCTGGAATCTAACTTCTTGAGTTCTTTGTATATATTGGATATTAGCCTCTATCAGATGTAGGATTGGTAAAGATCTTTTACCAATCTGTTGGTTGCCATTTTGTCCTATTGACAGTGTCCTTTGCCTTACAGAAGCTTTGCAATTTTATGAGGTCCCATTTGTCAATTCTTGATCTTAGAGCGTAAGCCATTGGTCAAATGAAAACAACCCTGAGATTCTACCTCACACCAGTCAGAATAGCTAAGATCAGAAACTCAGGGGACAGCAGAGGCTAGCAAGGATGTGGAGAAAGAGGAACATTGTTGGTGGGATTGCAGGATACAACCACTCTAGAAATCAGTTTGGCAGTTCCTCAGAAAATTGGACATAGTTCTACCTGAGGACCCAGCTATACCACTCCTGGGCATTTACCCAGAAGATGCTTCAACATGTAATAAGGACACATGCTCTACTGTGCTCATAGCAGTTTTATTTATAATAGCCAGAAGCTAGAAAGAACCCAGATGTCCCTCAACAGAGGAATGGATACAGAAAATGTGGTACATTTATACAATGGAGTACTACTCAGCTATTAAAAACAATCAATTCATGAAATTCTTAGGCAAATGGATGGAACTAGAAAATATCATCCTTAGTGAGTCAACCCAATCACAAGAGAACACACATGGTATGTACTCCCTGATAAGTGGATATTAGCCCAGAAGCTTGGAATACCCAAGATATAATTCAAAGACCACATGAAGCTTAAGAAGGAAGATCAAAGTATGGATACTTTGGTCCTTCTTAGATAGGGCACAAAATACCCATGGGAGGAAATACAGAGACAAAGTGTGAAGCAGAGACTGAAGGAAAGACCAACCAGAAACTGCCCTAGCTGGGGATCCATCCCACATACAGTTACCAAACCCAGACACTATTGTGGATGCCAACAAGTGCTTGCTGGTAGAAGTCAGATATATTCTGCCTCCTGAGAGGCTCTGTCAGGAAATTATTAGGCCTGATAAATACAGAGGGGGATGCTCTCAACCAACCACTGAACTGAACACAGGGTCCCCAACAGAGGAGCTAGAGAAGGGAACCAAGAAGCTGAAGGGGTTTAGAGCCCCATAGGAAGAACAACAATATGAACCAACCAGTAACTCCAGAGCTCCCAGGGACTTAACCACCAACCAAAGAGTACACTTGGAGGGACACATGACTCCAGCCACATGGGTAGCAGAAGATGGCCTGGTAGGACATCAATGAGAGGAGAGGCCCTTGAACTTGTGAAGGCTCATTGCCCCAGGGTAGGGGAATGTAAAATCAGGGAAGCAGGACTGGGTGGGTTAGTGAGCAGCAGGAGGGGGGATAGGATAGGTGGTTTTCAGAGGGAAAAATGAGGAAAGGGGATGGCATTTGAAATGTAAATAAAGAAAATATCTAATAAAAAAAACTGCTTGGTGTTTTTAACTTTGGTCAGTGAACTTCATTTGCTAAATGTATCATCAAATAATATCCTATTTTATATATGGACTCTTAATATTAGCACATATGGAACTTCTATATGTTGATAAAACTTAAAGACTCTATACTTCAATGGCAATTTTGGTTTGGTTTTAGCTATTTGACCAACCTTCCTGGTGAGAGTCAGCATTTTGTTCATTTTAGGGCCCTGTATACTTATAGTTGAGCAGAGGGGCAGCAGGGGTCCTGTGTTATGTGGGAATCTATGTTATGAAGGATCCCTGAGATTGGAAATCTCATATGTGAAGTGATGCTGGATCCTGAGGAGGCTTTTGGTGCTGAGAAAGCATTCTAATGCTGTGGACCATGGCATTGGACCCCAGTGGAGATGAAATGTTTGCTGCCTGCTGCTCTGTGTCTTGAAGGTACTCAAGGCCTTTAGGAGGAATCAAATGTATTTTTAACATTCACCACCTCTAAATTGGGAAACTCTATAAAAGCAGATAGAATTTTTATTAAATATAGGTTTGGGTGCAGGGTAGATAAGAAAAGTCTAATTTGCGTGTGAAGTAGGAATAAAGTGACTGTCTGGAAAGTCTTTGCCTGCAGGAAATTTCATGAACACATTCTCTTCTGAACTGGAGTTGAGGCAAGCCTTGTAACTACCACGAGGCTGTATAAACCACAAGGCTTTTCTTAGAGTCTCTAAACTGGGGGATAAGGTTTGGAACTTTTGGAAACCTCATGTTGTGTACAGTTGTCACAGGAGACCATACAGGTTCTAGTACAAATTGTGCTGTGCTACAGTCAATTTAGCTAGCAGAACCCTGTGGACACTGACAGCCACACTTTGTCCCTCTGTGTTGTCTGAAGCCTCTGAGACATTCAGAAGAAAACTGGAATCTCACTTTTATACCACAACCACTCACCAAGCCCAAGGTTTATTGTAGCATTTCCTTTCTCTCTTCTCTTCTTGGAATGTTCTGCTGTGTTATGTCAACCTATTAAGATATTTCTGCTCATGTATCAGCAATATATTTCCAGTACAGCTCTTATTAAATATTTATAAAATACTTATAAAAGCAAATGCATTCTATTTTTCTATACATAGTTATTAGGTATTTTCTTGGTATATATTAAATGATAGGCACTTTTTAAAGTTATGAGTATATAGACCTAAACTTATGCTAATGTTCTTGAAGGAGAGAGATTAAAGCTCATATTCCAACTATGTTTGAGAAGACTGACATATTTTATGTTTCTTAATTATCTTTAAAGTTCCCAATTGCATTACTGTTGAAAAGACTCAATTTACTATGTGCTGATGAAAGAATAAAAGAACCTCCCAGACAACTGCTATTTCAGATGAGAAAGTATTTCACTCCTTTGTGCTGTCAGAATATAAAACTTTCATGTGAAAGGCGGTTTTGACCTTCTTTTGTTCTTTTCAAAGTCATAGCATCATTGGGTCAAGATTGACATTCAATACAAGTATAAAATATTAATTTAGTAAAAAAATTCCGTATAAAGATTCTCTGTATTTATTAATTGGCAATGTCTTTACCTCTTTGTCTCTTAAAATATTTTATAATATATGAATGGAATCTCAAAATGAGCTTGACAAAATTGATCCATCTCCTGAGATTTTTATTAGCCTACTGAGATTTTATTTTAACCCTTCTCCCAAATTTCCTGTTCTTTCTCTGAAGGGTCACTTCATTCAAAATCTTATTCTGTACTCTTTATGACCTTTTCGACTATGTGACTTTTGGAACACCTGTGGAGAGGCCGGTCAATCGATAATAGCCTGAAGGAAAGACTGATGCATGCTTTATTCATCTGAACTGGATCGGGGCAGAAAGCCTGCCCCATCTTACATTTACATGCTGTTTAATCTTTCGCAATCACAAGCTTTGTAACCTGTTTACATATCTCATATAATTTTTGTATGTGTGCATGTGTGGGAGCATGTGAGTGAATGTGAGGCAATGCATGGGTGCATTTGTGGGAGCATGTGGTTGTACATATTTATGAGCAGAGGTGAAGCTCACCTGTTGCTCCTCAGATAGTAGCCAGCTTGCTTTTGAAGACAGGGAATTGCATCACTCTCTGTCCCTGTCTCTGTCTCTCTGTCTCTCTGTCTCTCTCTCTGTCTCTCTCTCTCTCTCTCTCTCTCTCTGTTTGTGTGTGTGTGTGTGTGTGTGTGTGTGTGTATCATTGTTTATAAGTTTTTAAAATCTTGTCTAGATGGTAGCATACAGATGTGTGTAAACCAACCACAGGTCTAAAGTCATCATGTATCATCATCTCCTAGTCTTCATTGCACTTTCTTTAACTGTTCCTTTCTCATCAGTCACTTATACATTCTATGCTTGATCTCTCACCTTACCAGATATCCTAATCATTGAAATAATATATCAATTTGTATACACTAACTTTATAAAATGTTATTTTGGTTCTTTAAATTTTACATTAAAATCTTTTATTTTGTGTCTTAGTAGTAGTAGTGGTAGTAATAGTAGTAGAAATAGTAGTAGTAGTTGTTGTAGCAATAATAGTAGTAGATTTAAAATTTTCAAATCCATTCTCTGAGAATTTCATGTAAACAATGTAATTTGAATATATCAATACCCCACTCCTCTCCAACTCCTCGTAGACCATCCCTATCATGTTCCCTTACCAACATTTTATTGTTTTCATAACATTTCATAAATGCATGGTTGTAGAACCATCCAAAATTTTAAACTTCAGAAATATTCTAACTTCCATCCATACCTTGTATGCTGTGGTTTGACTGAAAATGGTTCATATAGACTCATATATTCAAATGCTTGGTCCCTAGTTGGTGGCTGCTTGAGGAAGGATTAGAAGGCCTTGTATGGGGACATGTGTGACTGTGGATTGGCTTTATGATTTCAGAAACCCATGCCAGGGTTCATCAGTTCCCTGGCTCGAGCTTGTAGATCAGATGTAAGCACTCAGTCACTGCTCTAGTGCAATGCTCATGTGCCTATTGCTTTCTCTCCACCATGAAGGTTAGGGACTAAACCCTAAGAGTGTTAGTAAGACTCCCGTTCAATGCTTTCTTTTATAACTTGTGCTGAACACAGTGTCTCTTCACTGCAATAGAAAAGTTACTAAGATAAACGCACATCTAATTTACTCTTCCTGCTTCACAGAATGCCCGCTGTGCCTCCACCATAATTAATTATTCCTTCTTACATCCGGGTAGTCCTATGTGTGTACCATAACTTTTTGGTTCTTTGGAGAGAAGTAAGGGAAAACCGTGCATAAAGATGTTTTAGGAACTGAACTGTGTATGTGCATGTATTATTGTGTTCTTTGTAGCATAAGCTTTTGGGTGTTGCTGTCTCAGCTCTACTATCCTGGCCTGTTTCACAGAAAAGAAAAAAAAAGACATCTCTCCAGAGATATCTGTTGGTCATTAATTTTCCAGTGAGGAATTTTATTTCACTCCTATGGCATATCAAAGCATCAGATTTCAATAAAGACATGTAGCAACCTGTGCTAATTTCATTTTTAGGGGCTGAGAATCTAGATCTATTTTTAGAGATATACTCTTGTTTCTGTGTGAAGATGTTGTTGGTCATCTGGGAAATGCAAGCACGAGATCATACTTTCCCTGGGCACGTTTAACGTGCGTCATGCTGAACTGCTATCTACGCTAAATAAATATTTGGGCTATTAACCACATTAAGAGCCACAAACCTCACAGGAAAGAATTAATGGCTCTACAAATGACCAAAGATTTATTTGAGGTTCTGAGGAAAAATTTACTCTGGGGGAAAGATGTATCCACATTATTACAGCAATACGTTTTCTGGTCATGTTCCCACCTTCCATGCCATGTTTGATCTTTGTGATTTCTTTTCCCTTTGAGCTTCCTCTTTAAAATACCTCTTTTCCCTTGGTGTGTGGGGCAGGATTTGGCATACAAGCATCCATCTTTCTCTCTTGGTATGTCCTCCTGGACCACTGAACTATGACTCAGAACCTTGCATTGTAAAACAAGAACAAAAGCATGCAAACAAAACCAGTGTGGAACAAACAACTTTCCTTGACCTTGATCTCACTTCAGTTAATATCTTACATTCTTCTCAACAAGAATTTTGCAAAGAGGTATTTTACCTTCCCAGTGTAACCTACCCTTAACATTCCACTGGACCTAATGCTGTCCTGGGGCTAATTTCAACACGTTTTATTTTTTCTTCTACTTTTTCTCCTGTCAGCAAATGACATGTAAACAACCCCTTCCATCACTCCTTGGCCTTTTGGCTAAGATCAAGTGTAAACAACCTGTACCACCTCGAAATCCTCTGAACTGCTGTCTTGCTTGATTTTAATTTCTAAGTCTCCAGGAAATTGTTCTGTATCCTTGACTCATAACATGCCAACTTTGAAATATCCTTTCGCTCTATTAAAATCCCTCTGTCTCTCCCCCTCTGTCCCCTCCCTCTTCTCTTTTCCCCCTCTTGTCCCTCTTGCCCTCTTGCTCTTCTTTGCTAAGCAATTACATAACTTCATTTACCAAGCATTAATCTATCAGAAATCTTCTAATCTCTATGTTCATTACAGATGTTTTTGCTAACTGCATCATTATCTGCACCTTGAATTCCTTAGTCTATGGATCCCTGAGATTAAATGTGGTCCAACTGCACTTAAGACTCTCTAAGCTTCTCTCTTGGACCATCCCCCCATTTTTTTTAGTTTCTTTTTATTTGTTTATTTTATACTTTGACAATTTCATGCATATATAAATTTTGGTTATTTTCTCCTCTACAATTTCCCTTTCGTTAACTCTTCCATCTCCTACTGAAACCCTTTTTCCTAACAAGTCTCCTTTCTATTTTCAGGGGGTTCGTTTGTTTGGTTTGGTTTGTGCATATTTGTGTATTGGGGGAAGTCACTGAATTAAATGAAGTTGCTGCATGAGTATGGATATGCCATTACTTACTGGAGTATGGAAAAGTAATCACTAGTGGCTATGTCACTGAAGAAAATAACATCCTTTTCCCCAGTAACCATTAACTGAAAATAGTTCCTTAAGGATTTGGGTTTCATGAGCCCATCTTTGGTAAAGTATTGATGGGCCTAATTTTAAGGTGATTTTGCATGGATAATACTAGTCACATCATGTCCAGAGCACAGTGTTTTGTAGCATTTCTTATCCACTGTTTTATATATATTTCTACCTACTCTTCTACCATGTTCTCTAGGCCTTTGGAGGGATGATTTAGATATCAGGTTTCAAGCTGAGTATTCAATAGCTACTTATATTCATTGTGTTAGCCCATTACTACTCTTGAATTTATCATGGCCCCACTGCAACAAGAATCTCTGAGAAAGGCTGAGAACTGTACCAATCCATTGGGATAAAATGCGTGTTTGAAAGGCAGTTTAATAGCATATCCATTTAGCATAACCACAATTGTAGGATAACACCTAAGTCCCAAGATGTCTTTGGCTTTGAGCTGTGGAAGATGCCTCAAATCTGTTTTGAGAGTAATTGGTTACCTCAATCATACTCATGCCACTATTGTACCAATAGGTGTATTCTGCTTGGAAGTTCAGTGTTGTAATAAGTAGAGTCTACTGCTGGGTAAAACTGTTTACTTTTCTCCCCAAGAAGCTTGCATAGTA